>NW_009186524.1:0-23050 GCF_000690835.1 Fulmarus glacialis
TTAAACATGGGGCTTTATCTCCTAGGATGGCAGCGTGAAGCTGTGGGGTACCTATTCTCGCTGGAGCCTTCAGCTCCAGCTTTGACCGATACCAACGTTGACTTTTAAATCGCCATTTTAAGTGTCAGGCTTAGCCACTCCTGGGAGCCTATAAAGCAGTTCACACCTTTCAGACATTTTGTTTCACAGAATAATCTTGTTTACACCTAATTCAGGTTTCCAAGGTGTTTATTTACAACCGGCTAAAGCTAGAGATGTGGAGACAGACCCCCGAACTATAAAGTGATACTAATTAAGAAGGACCCTTTTGCAAGTCTTGATCCTAGAGCACCGTCGTGTTTCAAAAAGGTGCAAGCTCCGTGTTTGCAGAGTATGACAGCCCTCCTACCACAATTAGACTGTGCACACTTTTGCCGAGGAAGAAAAAACTGCCTCCAAATCAAGGAAATCTGAAATAACTTAATCACACTGAGTTAGCATCTCCATACAGGCGAGGGAGAGGAAAGATCCATGGCCACAGGCACAGCTTCAAATTTGTGACTGCTTTCCTCACAGCCTTGTCCACGTGCCAGCCCTCATTTTGGCAGAGCCCCTTCTCACCCTGACCAACCAGCAGTTCCCACAAACCCGCTGTGTGCTTGTCCCCAGACCTTCTCCCCCTTCTTCCCACCACTGCAAATTCACAGTATCTATTCGTGCCTTCCTCCCCATTTGTGTCAAGTCCAGACTTAACACCCCCCATCCCACGGCCACCTGCTACCCCCGGCTACTGCTCAGACCCTTGCCGTTGCCCCCTCCCCCTGCCCCAAACTCCTTTCTAGGTGACTCCGGCACATCCCTCCCCCAAAGCCATCCACACACCCTCCCCTCTCTTAACATCGGTGATCTTCCCAGCTAGATCACTCCACTGCTTTAGCTTGACTGGATGGTGCGCAGTGCCAGCTGCTTCTTCACCTCATGTCCTGACCCACCTCTCAAACCCTCCCTTCCTCTTGCTTGCCTTTTTCTTGCCATTCAGCATCTCACTCCGGCCTCCCTGGAGCAAAGTGGTGAAAACACAGAGACTTTTCAACCATCTGACCTTCCCTTCTGCCTCCTCCTCTGCAACCTCTTGTCCTTCTAAAACCCAGAAGTGTTTCATCCTCCCCTCTAGACCCTCCACCCATCTGGTCTAACCTCTTCTCACTGTTTCCTGGCTCTTTCCTCTCCCTACAGAAAGGTGTCCAGTAACCCCACCTTAGAGAGCACCTTGACTCTTGACTGCTTTTGCCTTTTCAAGTAGGGCTGCTCTCTCCTCCCTTCCTGAAATAGAGTCACCTATGCATCCAGCCAACCACTGTCTGGAACTATTTTCTTCTAATTGCATCTTGGACGCTCTCCTGCCTTGCACTCAACAGAAGCCTTTCTTGCCAGAGTTTCCAACTGCCTCATCTTGGCCAAAGGTCGGGGTGCTGCTCCATCTTGAGCTTCCTTGACCCATAAGCCATCCATAAATCACATGATTGAGGGCAATTCGCAGGTTGGTATCTCTTGTCCCACTCTGCCAACCACATAACCATAGCCAGCGTGCCTCTTATACCTCTCTTAGCTATCGTTTCAAACACCACTGAATGGAAAAAAAGGTTCCTAAACTCATTTGATGATAGGCTCTTTTGGTTCACTGGAGTTATTGCCGTCTTAGCCTCTGCTCGGACCTGTATGCTGCTCTCTGGGCTTTGTGTTCAGCATACATCTCTCCCTATATTCTTATTTCCTGCCTATGGCTGAGTCGTGTAGATTGGCTTCGCATGGTGTCTCTGCGTCATGCCACTGCTAAAATTCTCATTCTCCCACATCTGCATCACTGCAACATCCTTTTATCTGGCCTCCTCACTCCTGTTCACCCAGGATGTTCCTAGATGACCAATGATCTTTGCCCATTATTTTGATCCCATTCCTTTTTCTTTCCACTGTTTCCCATTTCCCTGGGCTAGCTGTCTTAAATGTTCAAGCTGACCATCCTCACACTAATGTCTCATGCTCAGTATCAAAAGACTGTAAATTTTCAAACCAGCTCTTCTTCCAGGAGTTCCTTCTCCAGTGAAAACGTCTCCACACTGACACCTCGTTAGCCCTCTTCTAATCTTTAATACTCTTCTTTATCACGCCATTTATGCAAAACCCAGTAACTGTTAGACTATAATTGAGATCTCTGCCTACCATGCTGACCGATACTGCGCAATGGTTTGTGTGGGCTCCACCATCTGCCTCTATCTGCCTCGTCTTGTACTCACACTGTGAGTAGAGTGGCCATCTTTTGCCTATGCTCAGACTGACCTTGGCTACTTGTGCTTGTCACCTCTAGGTATTTACATTGTGATAGCTGTCTCAAGTTAGCCACCTTGACATAAAAACACAAGGCCTGCCCTTGATATTGGTATAATGTACCTAACTGGCATGAAAATAATTTCATTAGACTTGTAAAGAAGAGAGGACTTTAAATCAAAATAGTCAGTATTTTTATCAAATATCTATAAACAGAATAAATTATTCATGAACGCTTTTTTACTCTAAAACAAGACCTTTCTTTCTTTCCACATACCTCTCCTGCTTAATTAACTACCATATCAATAAGCCAATGAAATTACAGAAAGTTGCATTTACATAATCAAATCTATTTAAAATCAATCTAATTAAATCAGTGCATACCTCTAACGTAGACATTTAAACCAGCGTAATCCTTACATGCACTGTTTTTAGCTTGCATTGATAAATCACTGTAAACTGATTTAAGCAAAGGATTAAATTGGTTTATGTGCATCTAATTAAGATGTTTGTACTGGTTTAACTAGATCCATGGTTAAACTGATTTCTTGAAAGTGGTGCAAGTTTTTTGTATAAACAAAGCTTTGGCTTCCTTTCCCTCTGGTTCCCTTGCAAGTCCCAAGTCATGGTCTGCAGGCCCTTCACTGACAGGGTCTGAAGAGCCGACAGATCACATGGTGCTAATGACCCCCAGTTTGTTTCCAGGCTTTCAGCCTCTTTATTGCTAGGAGGAACTTCAGGTCAGTAAAAACAGCAGGAGAGAAGGAGGAGCAGTCAACCTAAGCTGACCTCTGTCTCGCGAACTCACCCGTCTGGTGAGGCTGCGTGAGTGACCCCAGCGAATGCCTCTCCCAACATCTTTTACTGCTCATCATCCCACAGCTCTCAGATCCTCTCCCGAAAAAATTCCTTATGAATCAGTTAAATTGTGGGACGGCTCATTTAATACCAGAATGGCCCTGAAAGCCGTGTGAGAACCTGCTCTGTTCCTCCAGAGTCAGTGTGCATGAGGATCACTGCTGGATCAGAAGAGAAAGGCTTTGCAATTTGTAGGCTTTACTTCCAGTGTTTCCTTATGAATATTAGAAATACTTCTCTTTCACACTGGGCTGCAGGTCCACTGGACACTTCCAAATCTATCTTTTTAATTCCCAGATCAATTCAATTGCAGTTCAATTCAATTTTTGTAGGTTATTAAAAAAAAAAAAAAAGAGAAGAAAAGAAGCAGCCAGTTTTGGGACGATATCTTCTTGTCACACTATCTTAGCTATTGTATTTCATCTGCATTATCCTGCATCTAAGGGCTTTGTTTGACTCAGCTGTAACCTTTCAGAGCTTCTGAATGAAGACAAGGAAAGTCAGGAATTAATCTTTATGCTAAAGCTTTTTAAGCCATTTCAATTGCAACATTTCTTAACCTATAATTTGGCATAATATTGTGGGGTGCATCATGCTGTGGAACTAACTGTTCTTAAATTGTTCTATTTTAACGAGCGAATTTCTCCATTTTAAGGTTATGTCATGGTGAAAAACAGTCTTAATTTTAATGAAACAAATATTTTTCTCTCCTCGTGTTTCTATGGTGAATGTATCAGCCTAAAGCCTTGAGGGTGCTGCTCTTTTTTGAAACAGAATGTCTCACTTATAATTTAATCATTCAGTTGCACAGAGTAAATCTGTAGCCCATATTACTCTGAAGTGGCTGCCTAGCAGGAGGGACATTTATGTCCATTACACTTTCTTATCCAAGCAATGGCTAAGCACAACTAGGGGATGTGACACAATTTTATAGCTTTAGCTTTTAGGAAGGTCATTAGACTGAACACTAAGATGAAAAAAAGATGAGTGTTGGATCCCTTTCAAGCTTATCAAAATGTGGCTACCACTGTTATTTCCAGGAGAAAACCCCCAAGCTGCACAAAACTGTGGGTTCGTAGGCCAGGTGCTGGGAAGGGCTAAGACACCTGTGATCTGACTTACTTAGAAACAATATTTTCTTCTCAATGCTATTGTCTTAGTCTTTGCATGCATGATACTTCTAATCTGCTTGCCAGCATATGCTTAATGCAAAATGATCTGAAGAGCTATTTAACCTTGCCGCTTTGCATGCAAGCGGAGATTTACATCTGCAGAACAGGAAATTCACTATAATGGCAAACATCTTATACCATTAAATGGGCTGTTGAACATTGCTAAACTTACTCAGAAGGAGTTAAAATCCCTATGTTGCTTACTATGATTGGTTACAATGATTACTTCCTTCTTGTTTGAACTTTTTTTGCCAGGAGTGGGTATTAGTCCTAAAAAACAACAGGTGACGGAACCTGGAAATCGGATAATTGAAGCATAAAGTTCATCCTGCTACGCAGAAAACGATTGCATTTGTGAGTCTGCCCTATCCACGGCAGCAATCTTCAGCTCTAAACCCAAGCACAGAATACTACCTGAACACCAGTGCAAGTACAATTAAATTGGGAGTAAATCATATGTCAAAAGCTAGCCACGTGCTTACGTACTTGAGTGTCCCAGTCAGCAAGACTGGGACAAACACTTCTGGAGGAATTCGGCTTGTATCTGCAGCACACACACCCCCACACACAACCACCTGACAACAGCACACATACTTATAATCTGCACTTTTTAAAATTCTCCCAGCTGCACGCTAACAAATGTCATCAGATTCAACAGACGGCAAATCAGGTAGGCAAAACACAGAAACCTTTTTGAAAATCTGCCAAAACAGAATCATCTTGAGATCTAGCTGCCATTTAGCGCACAGACTATTTTGTGTGACAGGGATGCAGACAAAACCATGCAAAGCGAACAGCTTCGTCTGGATACATTTCTGAACAATTCGTCTGAATCCTCAATTGTAGATGAAGCCATGGTTAGCAGAGTCCTCTGCAAAACTAAATGTAGATCAATAAACACCCTATAAGCTGGTGAAATAAATCTTAGCAGGGAATCAAGACTTATGCTAATCTGAGAGGGCTCCTTAGCAAAGATTCTTTCATATTCATTGCTTCTTTTTTAAGGGTACATTTTATAACATCTCTTTATAAAAGGGAAAACCGAGTTCTGTGCAGGAGATCCCTGATGGGGGCAGAGTCCTTCCCCTGTGCCTATCTCACAGGAAGATGTTACCTACCTCCACTCCAGTACTTCAGAGTTACACAATAGTTAGAAATGTCACCTGCAGTTTCCAAAACCTGTTGACCTTAAGCCCACTGGCTTATTTGGAGATTTGTCCTTTGAAAAATGTCTTCTCTATTGACAGCTATGGATGTGTCTCAGCTAGGATATAGTGTGCTTTCAAAAAATGTGTTCAAACACCATTTTAAACCCCTGGTCTAGGCAGAGTAAGTTAACTTTTGATGTGATGACTATGCATCATATAAGTGACGCCATATAAACAATATATATACACGTAAATAATATAGAAATTTATGTATCTATAAATATAAACATATACATTTTCTAGATAAGCCCCCCCCCATATATCTATAGACGTACAAATACCTATCATTAAAAACAAACCAAAAGCTTCATGAGTTTGGTGCATGACTATGCAGGCACTTTGTGTTCCAAATGCTGCTCAAAGGTGTAAAACTTTGTCACTGTGATTTATTCAGGAAATAAAACCCCACAAATCCTGCTGTTCATCTCATCCAGTGGGATTTTTCCCTGCTCTACCCACTCTTCAGTGCTGCCCCTAACCCACGGTAGCCTACACGCTATTTTATTGTCCCCCTAACCTTCAAATCCCGAGTTTATTATAATAATCTGCCTTCTGGCTCACTGCCATATCCTCTGTGCAACTCAAGAACCCTATTTCATTGATATCTCTGGGAGTTTCTTTGCGGACAGGGGCGCTGGAAATCCCCCGTACAATAAGCTTTTCTTAGCTTTCATTCAACAGTGGAGCATCTGAAATTCCAGTACCTTATCTCAAACCTAGAAACTTCCAGGACTAAAAGCCATTTGATTTTTTTTTTATTCTCCTTATGGCTGTTGCTAGATGCTTCAGTGGAAAGGGAGAAGGAAACCCTTGTTGTCTACTCCAGCCTCTGTGAAGATGTCATCCTAACTCCTGCTTGTTAGAGAGCAGTTTAAGCCATGGGACCCTAAAGCTTTACATTCCTTCCTAGGAGCATTAGCTTGAAGTATAACCTCTCTTGATAGTCTTTTGCATATAAACGTGCAATCCCAATCTGAAAGTTGCTGAATTCTTGGCCTTAGTGATTTTCTCTGGTAACCAAGTTTTCACATTCTGTTTATGGGGAAAACCCCTTTTGCCACTTTTGAATTTACCATCTTTTAATTTCAATTACTCTTTCAGCATTTTTATTTTAGCGGACGGGGAAGAGATGCTCCCATTCAGCTTTTTCTATGCTGTTCATTCTTTCATAGACTTTTATCTCAAGCCCTCTTGTTTATCTTCTTTCCAAGCGAAACAACCTCAGTCTTTTCAATTTCAAGCATGTAATGTTACATTATATAGTATAAGACCAGCATTTATCTAAGCAACAGCAGATAGAAAACATGAAAAAGAATCCTGAATTTAAGCACACAGTCTGCACCATCTGCCATAAATTGTAAGAAGTCAATTAAAAAGTTCTTTAGCCAGTATCAGTAATGTGTAATGGGAGCATTTACTTGATTGCTAATGGCTGGGTTTACATGGTGTCTCAAAGCATCAGTTGTGAGGGTTGGCAGCAGCACAGCATTAGGACTATGATCATCACTATAAATTAAGTTTATGTTGATATAATTAGCAGTTGCAAGCTAAAGTAATATTTATATTGATCCTAGTAAAATCAATGCTGCACCAGTGAAAACATACTCCGAAAGTTCACGCGGCCTGTGTCATGGGATTCCAGCTGTTTGCTTTTTCCAAAAGACGGGAAGATGGAGAAGCCCAGCAGTTTAGCTGGTGCTCAGGGCCTCTGCAGGGGCGAAGCCTGCCTCCTTTGAGTCCTTTCTCTGGGTGGGGGGAACGGGGAAAGCCCCAGGGGAATCCAGCCCCGACTATGATGCAAGAACTGCACAAATAGTGGGGTGTGATGTTTACGTGCGTTTGCTTTAGTCCTTGTCTGACATGCGTTTATGGAGTTGATTTTGGTGTGCTAAAACACAGCCCGTGATGCAAGGATTAGGAAGAGGGGAGCCTGCAGCATTGCCACCGGCTAGGAGCACACAAAACAAGACAAGATGGCCACGCGCCTGTCTCTGGCTTGCACCTGTGTTTAGTTTGCTCCGGAGAGAGCTACTTCTCAAAACCGGATCGTTTGCTGTTTGGATTGCTTCACCTCTCCCAGAAAGCTGTCTCTTTGTTTAATAGGCGTTTAAAACTTTGTGCTTTTGGTTCTCCAAAATGTCTCACAAGACGTCCTTTCACTTTGGTACATACCCCAGTGCTGGCAGCAGTTTACATTAAACCTCAGCTTAATTGCATTGTATAAATAACATTTATACTGCAGGAATAGCTACAGGCCCCAACTAAGCCGGGGCCCTCTGGTGCCAGCCCCTCTACAAAAAGCGAGTTAATAATAGCCCTCGGAGCAAACAGCTTAGTGTCTTAGAGCCAGGTACCTGAGGTACGGGACCTGCCGGGACAAGTCGCAAGTTACATTTCTGCGACTCTTTGAGGGGCTGAGACGAGGGTTACCGGGGAGCTGCTGTGTTACTAGAAAACCCAGCTGAGCGCCCAAAGTCTCCTGCAAGAACCAGCTGCAGGGTCACCCCCGGGTCCCTGGGCTGAAGCACCCGCTGGCAGCGCTGCCGCCTACCTGGGCAGCAGGTCTCGCCAAGCCGTGCTCAGCCCAGGGTAAGCCTTGCCTTTGGATGAGACCTCGAGTTTCGTAACTCCTGAACAAAGGAAAGAATATGTAGCAATAGCATCATTTTTTTTTTTTCTGACTGCTACAAACAATGTGACGTATGAAGAAGAAATTACAAAAAAAAAAAAACCACACCCAACGCAACCAACACACAACACATAATTATTTTAAATTAAAACAGCTAAAAAGCAAAACAACAACAACAATCGGGCTGAGCACACTCTTCGAATTGGAACAAAAACAGGAAGCTAAACTCTCTGCTGGCCAAACTCCACCGAAGTCAATGTTTTGCCAGCAAAGAATTTGGCTCCGAGTTTCCCAACAGCAATAATAAAGTAATAGATTTATTGCCTAAGTAAAAGAGCAGACGCTGCTTTATGTATTTCAGCGCTCTGCTCCCAAAGCCTTCCTCCAGGTGAGCCAGCGCGATCGTGATGATACGCTGCTAGTCCCTAAGGAACGTGCTGATGATGGTCAAGTGAACCAAACCAGGAAAATCGACTTCAGGCAAAACAGAAAACAAATCTGCAGTTAAAGTTCCAGGTAAATACATGGCTATGACAGTGAGAGGACTTACAGTGTTCCTGCCACTTTTCACTATGTGTGGCACAGAGAAGACTGTGATTTGGATAAAGGGATGCCATCTACCTCTAACTAACAAAATCAGAAATAATGACCTTTTACACGATGTGCCTGCATGGGCACACTCACAGAAGCAGCTCTGGCAAGAGCCAGCGTCCATGTCACCAGCTCCACTGCGCAGCCCAGTCACCAGCTCCATTGCACAGCCCACATAATGAGGATTTTTGCCTGCATCTGCTCTTCCGCTTGGCCAGTAAATCTGTTGTTTCACCGTTATGCTGCTGTTCGGAGAGCATGAGCTTCGCTCAGGCGTCTTGAGGGTCTCGCGTTGCTGTTTGTGGCTAAACCGCCAGAATGTGGGGCAAGAGGAGGTCTTCGGTGAAAATACAGCACATCCAATATGTTTTCGCTTAGACAGATAGTAAGAACTGAAAGAGAGTAAAAAGCACAGCTGTCCATGGGTGCAGGAAATGCAAACACTTATTCCCACTTCGTGGAGGTTGCTGAACTTCTTGGGGACAGCAAAGGTGGTGCAAGCGTGGGCATGTGGGACATGGCTCAGGCAGGGGCCTGGCACTGCCATGGTCCCTGCGGCTCAGACGAGAGCAGGAATAGCCAAAGTGTAATTTGGCTGCGGTCCCACCCCATCAGCTATACCCTCCTCTGGAGCGGAGCCGCCATCAGTCTCTGCTAGGGAAGCCAACAGGGGTCTGCTGATCACAGCCTCCACTTTTTCAGAACAACAAGGCTGCTGATAATATTGGAAAATTATGATTTCAGCTGTTTCAAGATCCATAGCATTTTATTCTCTCTTAAAACATAACCAGGGGAGCAATTCTGAGCCTTGTTAATCAGAAAGGGCCTTTTAAAGTGTCACACTGTCAATATAAAACTTTATGAAATTGCATTATAAGTGCCAGTTTTGGACAACTAGCACATTTCAATAATGTTTTTAAACACAATCTTACTTTTACCCTTCCTAATGAAAGGCAGATAACTGAGGACGGACTGAGTCATAAAAAGATGCAGAGATGTGACCCTCTTCTATGGGGCTGGAGATACCCCTTCAGCACCAGCCCCCCACCTGTAGCCAGGCGGTCTGGTTCTGCACTGCCTGCCAGCTTCTGTGGCTCTACCAAGAGCAGGGAGAGGGGTAACAAGCTACTTAACGGGTGTATAATCTTTCCATGAGCAAAGGGATTTGCCAGCATTTAAAAGGGGTTTTTAGGTGTTATGGGCAATGAAAGTGGTTTTAGCTTGCTTAGGATCCCTTGCTGCAATAACTAAGATATTTCAGATCCCCAGCTAGCCGTTACACTGCTCAGCAGAGTCTCATATAGATGCTGCCTGGCTGCAGCCTAGATTCAAAGGCTATCTCCTAACACAGCAACTTAAACCTCTTCCTCTGCTAGTAAGCAAGCAGCAGCAGAGGGTGGCAAATATGCTCTGCTGCACGGGCCAGCCTGGTGCTCTTGCATCCCTGTGAACCAGCCTTTCCCAGTGCTCCGAGCTGGGGACCATTTGGGCTTTGCCCACTGATGCCTGCAGCGTTCCCTGCAACCTCAAGGTCTATCCAATGTGCAACTCAGAAGTTACTGCGCTTCGCACAGGGAAATACCCCTGAGTGGAAGCGATAGGTCTCCACTGTTTAGCTAATTATTCATGCACAATAAATACATGATAAAAGCATTATACTGATATGAAAAAAATGAGGCTAATCACAAACCACTTCCTGCTTATGAAGAAGTTGGAAGGAAGTCTGTAAACAGAGACCAGCGTGACCCCAGTGTCCTTTACTCTCCCAGCATATCTCAGAGGTGAGACGTGATACGTTGCAGAGATGGAAAATGGGGAGAAGACATAGACATGGACACACACACAGACATTTATCATGCAGGAAACTTTGCTGGTATTATAGCGTTTTCTATGATTAAAGTGTGGAGGCCAATGTAGGTAAATTTAGGACTGAAATAAGTCTTGATTTCTAAACAAGATGCGGCTCATCATGCCTAGCCCCATGCAGAGAATGGGTTCCTCTCTAAATAGGGACAAACAGAAATGACCACGGCAAACTGCTGAGGACTTCGCGTGGCAGCCAGTTCCTGCAGTCAGGAGAAGGCTCTGTTGCCACGCAGATATTTATCCAAAGGATGTTCGTGAGCATCTCTAAGGATCTGTTTACGCTTGGAAATTGTCATTGCTCATCTCTGGATTAAATTTGCCTTTGTGTGGGGATAAAAAGCCTTTTCCTTCCAAATCACAAATATCCTACTTTCTTCCCTCACCCTTTTTTTCCCCTCAGATGATCTGGCAGTCTCAGCCTGCTCTAGCTAACTGTTGGAAACAGATGTATTTCGGCTTGGAACAAGCTCTTCTGCAACAGGCTGGAGATGGACACCGCTCCATTTTCTGCAAATGGCTTTGCTCCTGGCAGTCATCCCTCCGCCATCGCCCACTGCCCTGCGCTCCCCTGGCCTCTGTACCTGTTCGCCTCCGGTGCTTTGAAGCCGGGGGGATGAGGAAGGGCTGCACAAGGAGGAAGAAATGGAGAGCTGGAGGGCTCGTAGTGGGTGCCGAGGGCTTTGCCATCAGGAGCAGCAGAGTGTGCGATTTACACCCCTTTCCCCCCCATCCGCCTTTACACAAATCCCCCCTTCCCAGGAGGATGAAAGGGCATTTTATAAATACAATTACGAAACTGTTGGGATCAATACCACGAGGCAGATGGATAGCTCAGCAGAAACAGATAGATTAGATGGCGAGATAAAATAGATTAGTCAAATTGATCCAAGGCTGGTGAGATAAGGCCCCTCTGGAGCGGGTGGCAACGGTGGACGGAAAGGATGCCTCCGTGACCCCCGCACCCCTCCACCGCTTTCCCGTCTCCTCTCCCTTCATCCCGCTTCATGCTACACTGAACCAGAAGAAGAAAAAAAAAAAGAAAAAGCAGAGATAAACACTGCTAGGCGACTCAAAGCCCTCTCTTCCCCATCCTCCCCCCTTCCCAGCCACCGAGCAGGAGCTTTCGGCTGGGTGCTTTTCTTCTCCTTTCTAAGTCGAGGTCCCAAAGTTTGCCACTGACAAGAGGAACAATAGAAGGAGTCGGGAGCTGCGGCTTTGAGTCCAACAAAAACGGGGCCTGCCGCCGAGCGCTCCCCTTCCCGAGAATAAGCGTGGTATAAAAATACTGGCTTGAATTATCTAGGCACTTCTAGGAGAATTGCGTGAAACCGTGTTTTACTAGGAGGCTCGGCGGAGAGGTGCATTGTATACACATATTATAAGCATACTGGCCTTTCGTTTTCGTTGCAACACATCTGCCCACACACATCCCTCTAGCAAGGCTGTTGGGAATGACAAATCTGCTCAAAACCATACCTGTCCATCAAAACCCAAGGAAATAATAACAAATACTCCCTGTGTATCACATAGCCAATTTACCATGGTGGAAGAAATCTTAACTTTTGGAACACTTCTCAGCGCTAAATTTCACAGTCTCTATGGCCTTATATTTAAATTCCTTCTACTCCTCCCCTCCCCCCCTCCAAGGAAAAAAAGAAGAGAAAATGAAAAATCCAGAGACACTCTGTTTTTATAAACGCAGTTCCATCAGCGGCGCTTGTAAATTCTTTTACCTTGGGCTATTTGGCTCACATGACCAACGTGCTGCATGTTACAAAAAAGCCACTCTTGAGAGGGGAACAAACACACCACTTTTTTCGATCCCAAACTGCCTCTGCCCTACGGCTTGTGCTACAGCCAGGAATAAATGGATGGGCATTCAGCGAGGCTGTGGGGAGATAACCCAGCCTTGCTTTTTGCCCTGAAGGACCGAGACCTTTGCGTGCAGATTTTGCCAAATGGTCAGGGCCCAATTTATCTAACAGACTTAATGAAGTGCCCTATTCTATGTTACACCAGTCCATGGAGTTGCATCCCCCTCTCCATCCTCCCCACTGTTCGTGTCTGCAGGCTGCTGGCTTTTCTTTCTTTTGACCTCACGGCGAGCTGGTTTAAGGGGCTCAGCTTAGAGAAAACTAACTGTGCCGCCGCAAGAAGAGAGGCACGCAGTGCTGGTTCAGCCCTCTGAGGTGGCTCGTTCCAGGCCAGAAGGGAGGGCCTGGGTAGCCAGGGACAAGAGACATAAGGGAGGAGTAACATTGCCCCTTTGAGCAGCTCATAGGTGATTAGTTCAGCTTAGCTATAGCCTTAAATGACGCCCTGAGCCTTAAAGGGCCCAGACCAGGTGTCTGGCATGAGGAATTGATAAACCGGATCCCTGGTCTTGCAATGAGATTTGTTATTCCCTTATAAAACAGCACCAGTTAGAAAAACTGAAGTTTTCTTATGACTAATTTCCTTACAAAGAAAGATTGAATTTATCAAAGTTTTCCTTTGAAAGGAAAGACCGGGCAAAAAAAAGTCCCAAGTCAAAATACTTCTATCCAGAAATCTTAGAACCGCAGAGTTTCACGGCGCTCAAGAGACCCTCGTCCAGAGCCCTGCCCCGAGGCAGGATCAGCTGTGCTCAGAGTCTTCCCTGACAAATATTTCTCTGGCCTCCAATGAGGCAAGACGTTGCCCTAGGAAAAGGTTAGCCAAAAGTCTCATGCTTCCATTCTCCCCCACGGCTTAGGCTGTTCAGACCACATCTCCCTAAATATATGCAGTTGCTGCGAGTAGAGACAGGAGCTGGTTTATCAGAAAAACTCTGTGAAGAGCATCACGGAAGACCTGGTACCTCTGGATAGTCGAAGCCCTTCAGCAGCACAGGCATGTGGAGAAATTCGTAGTGTGGCAGAGCAGCCACAGTGAAGTGCATTTGGAGGACTGACCTAAATATTTTTGGATTTTGACACCCAAAAAACTGCTTTTCCAGTGTTAACTGTATCAGCTGTATCTAACAGGTAGGCACATGTAGGAAGCCCATAGCAATCTCCTTGTATCACACATATGGATTGCCACAGTCTCCTGCTGGTGGAAAAGTTAATGCATCAGTAATTTTGGTTACTGGCTGACTTGAGCAGCCGGTAGCCTAGAAGGTATGGAAAGTGGCTTTCGCCCCCGGGTATAGCAGAAATATGCAATGAGTCTCCACATGATCAGTGGAGTTGCTTCTTGGCTGGCGTGGACTGGCAGAGCAGCATTTTGTTCTCCAGAATTCAAGCTGCAGAGAACCTGAGCCATTATATTAAAAATATTATTCATATCTGGTTATATAATAAATTGAAACTCTTTCAAAAAGTTTCTATCTGATTCAGAGCAGTTAATATACAGAAAAAGTTACGTTAGGGAAAAAAAGAAAGGCTAGTCAGCTGTTCAAAGGTGTGACATCTATGAAAGAAGCCAAGTCAGAGAAGTGTAAGTGATTAAAGTGGCCAAGTTAAACAAGATACAATTAAAGCCACTGCTTCCCCACCATCTCCCCAAAACTTCCAAGTAAGGCTTTATGAATCCTAGGGGACCAGGTTAGCCCTAATTGTATCTTGTTTAACTTGGCCAATTAAACAGCAAACTCTTCTCGGAGTTGGCCCTGCCTGCAGATATCACACCTTCTTTGCTTCTGACTGCTTTCTTCACTTTTTGAAGCATGTATACCATATATTTTTATTAGCTCTTGGGAATGTGTTTCTAAAAATGCCCTTTGGCTAATACCGATCGCAACTATACAAACAGTATTTTCAACTGCATGCCATTTCCATGGAATAGTGGGAATTGTCACCCTGAGCTGTGATACCCTCACCTGTAGACTCTTTAAAGCGTGGACATTGATTGACTTTTCAGAAGGATTTGGGAAAAGACCAGAAACACCTCTTGCCTCAAGTCCCCATTCGCAGCAGGCTGGAACTGAGCTGAACACGAGGAAAGTGTGCTGGCGCTGCAGACGTTTAGGATGGACAGAGCTGTCGCTTTTCGGAGGAGACAAAGGCTAACACCTGAATGGAAGAAGAGGGAACTGCATTTTCTCTGGGATAAGCAAGCAAGCGAGAGAGAGGAATGGCCTCCTTCCCTATAGATTACCAAAAGATGGAAGGGAAACGAGAAATTTTCAATAATTAATTAAACTCAACATTTGGAATTTTATATGCCTCTGCCTCAATTAATAAAACACACACAATGCTTTTAGAGGGCAAAGTGGTCTTCTGCCTGCAACAGGATTTTTTAGTTTGTTTTTTAAAGTGGAGGAAACAGTCATTGCAGTTATGTGAAGGTCTCAGACAAGGGTCTGAAGCTTCAGAAGCTCATTTAGTACTAAATTTTACTAGTAGCTACTCCACATTTGCGTGAGGACTACACGCTGCACATAAGACCAGCCTCAAAAGACTCCCAGGTTAGGGGAAACCCTTAATTGTCTATTAAACAAAATGATACACAAATACTCAACTCTTACAGGGGAACAAAGTAATCGTTCTTCCTACTTTGAAGACAGGGAAATGGGCAAAGTGACCAGAAAAGCTGATGACGGGGCATGCCAAGCCCCAAAGCAGCATCACACCACCACATTATGCCACAAACGGGCACACGCCGAGGGACAACGTGTCTTGCTCTCAGGCAGAAGAGAAACGGGCATCCACAGCTCTAACCCCAGATCTGTTCAAGACTCATCTCAAACAATTTATTTTCCCATAAGTAACACAGGGACAAGGCTTCCGTAACTCACTGAGGAGCAGCAGCTGATAATGTTCGTTTACCACCTTGAAAAAGCCAGGTGCCACGCAAATGCGTACGGGATGCTAACAACATACCTATAGCACTTTCTGGGTACCAAGAAGAGCGCGTGCCTTTGTCCAGGGGTGCAGTGCCAGCAGAATCAGGCTTCTGATGAATTATGCATGATTAGGAAACACTCTTCAGTACTGCTTTGCCTTCCACTTCCTAAAAATCAAACTGCTACTGATAAACTTGATTAACAGTACATTTGGAAAATGTTTTTATTGCTGTTTGTTGAAGTTTCCTATGCATTAAAATGCTAAAGAGTTAAAAAAAAAAAAAATCACGCATGACAAGATGCCTAAGGAAGTATGCTAAGTAGTGCAGAACAGTAATAACGCTGCTGGAGCGCCTGATGAGAGCGCTTCACCCACTTGTATAGGGGAATCACCAGATGGCACTGTAACAACACATAGTTTTCCGAATTCTTTCTCTAACTGGGCAAGAACTGCTGGGTTAATGAAGAAACAATACCTTCTTGTTGTTATTGTGAATAAGTAGTTTTGGGGGTGGTGGTGAGAGGGGGAGCTATGATAGATGGTTGCTGCTTCTGACCCATCTTCACCTAAAAACTCGGGTTGACCCACAGAAGGTAACTCCCTACTTGCCTGGATGTTGCTTGAATAGCTCTGGCTTATGTGTACAGTTGAATAAAGAAGGTACACTAGCAAGCGGAGTGTCTCTGTCATCTTCATCTTGGCTTTTACACAATTTTGAAACGTTCTTTTAGCAGGAAATGACTATATATAGTTATATATGTACGTAAGTATGTGTGTACAGATATATACATATGTACATCATTTGAATTAATCAAAACACAGAGACTTCCCTAAGGTTATGAAGAGAGGCAGTGGCAGAGAAAGAAATGGAAGCCAAGAGAACTCTCTAATAAACAGCTGTAACAGAAGTACCTTATTCATGTGTGAGTCACTAACACATACTTACTCTGATAACAAATAACGCATTCTTGGAGAGAGTCTCAGTTTTGATTTATGTCACAGTTTCAGTAAATATAGAGGAGCTGCCAAATTTGCCTATATAAATCTCAGTGATCTCATATATTTTAATCAGAAGTTTTGGAAAAATTAGACAAAAGGAGCTTTCCCCCTCCCCCCCCTTTTTTTTTTTTACCTTATTTATGTGGTGCTCTGCCATAAGGCTCTATTTTGAACTGCTGGAGGAGTGAGCATTTCTGAGGCCTGTTTATGACAAGATATAATTAATACTATGGAGGGATTAAAGGAGATTTAGAGAAAAAATATTGTACACATTTGGAGTTAAATAACAATTTGGCCTCATTAAAACAGGTTTCCATTTGCGACTAATTTTATTCATGGTTACAAAGGCCATCGTTTGTCTGAGCAAAGATGAAAAAGTAGCTGTTAACATAGTGCAAATGAGAGTGAAATTGGAAGGGACATGTATGTTAATGAGCATCCCACTGCCCTACAGTGCGCAAAAGCGAGCAGGGAAAAAAAAAGATTCCCCTGTTATTGTTGAAAAGCTAATGATTATTTGACATGGCAAGGAATACCCTGAACCTGCAACCTGCTTTACATGAAGATACAGTTGTTTGTAGGATCAGGGGCTACCTCAGAGCACTTTGAGGACAATACTAATTTCTTGGTAGGTTATTAATTATTCATTTGCAATTTTGGAAATAATTTCATTTCCTTGCAAGGGAAGATCTGGCAAGGGGAGGCCATTAACTGTGCACTTAGAACCTAGCCCGGGTACCTGAGCTCTGGTGCCTGTATGTGGCGATGCCCTTAGCTAAATCCCTGGATGCATATGCAAGTTGTTGATTCTCTCCCTCAATACAGAATGTATCATTGGGCTCGTGAATAAGCAGACAGAGCAAGCCACGTTTCATGCAGATTTATGCAGTGTGCACACTCATCAAAGCCAGAGGGACCACATCGTCCTAAAGCCTGGACAGAATTTGGCCTTGCATTAAAACTGTACTGTATGGTTTCATGTACGGGACTCCAAAATCAGTATTGAAACTCCCTTTCAATTAAAGAAAACTAATTGAAAATGAAGACGCTCGAGTTCCCTCTTGCCGAAGCACTTGGACATAAAAGAGACAAGAGGAGCCCTGTCCCCCTGACAGTGACTTAAACAATAATAGACCCATCCCTTTTGAACGGAAAGCCCGTAAGCAGGAGGGCAGTGTTGAGGGCAAATGATGTGCAGGAAGGACACCATTTGCTGGTCCCAGCAAACAACTCCATTTGTTCTGCGAGTACCCAGAACGCCGCTATGTACTCCCAAGTGCTCCCCACTGGCACTTTAGCTATTTTGCGTGCAGACTTGTGCACGCCTTGTACACATCCACAAACAAGCTGAGCATTTTTGACACCTCTCTGCCCAGAATAAAAACCAAACCATCTCCATCGACTTGGAAAATATTATGGAAAGTTTGTCTTGAATTGCTGGTCAAATGTGTTTGCAGCAGCTTCAATTTGCAATGGATCTCTTGTCTGGTGCACCCTCTGTCTGCTGTGAGGGCAAGAGAAGTGGCATTTCGAGCTCAGAGGAACAAACTTGGGCAGGAGGTAAGCCTGGGAAGGCATTTCTACTCCCTTCCAAGTGGTCCCATAAGCAGAAAGAGAGCTCTTGGACACACAGCCAACCTAAAAAGCACTATTATCTCTAAAACAATCATTTTGCCTGGTTGCTGAAGATCTAAATGGGGGTCAGTAATGTCTCAATCCAAGCCGCTCTATTGTTTTAAACATTGCTGTGTTTATTTCACCCCTTCCCATTCATTATGCAAAGAAACACTGCGAGATAAACAAGAAGCATGAACAGTTGTGTGGAGCCTGCCAGAATTCCCAAATATTTCATATTTTGGCCCCCGGGATGAATTCAGTCTCCAGACCACCTAACTAGAGAATGAGCTGGATGTTGTAAACGCGTTTGGCCAAGATTACAAAAACTTCTGAGTTAAATCATTTTGTGCTGCTCTGCTAACAAAATTTCCTCAGTATCCACCTATTTTTTTTTAGATCACACCTTGCCAGGGTGGTCTTGTGCTTGCACAGCAGCCAGCAGTCCATGGAAATACCAATTCAGTGATGGCATTTCCAGTGTCTGCCAGACACGGGGCCTTTAGAGACCCCTTGGGTACCGCTTGAGATAACTGACAGGCCGTCATCCTGGCAAAGGGTTTGGAGATAGAGAGCCAGGCTCAATAAGGGGTTTAACTAACACTGCTCACAAGCCATTGTGCAATCAAATGACCTTTCTTTGAGCTTCAACATCTATAACATGCAATTGTTGAACAGATAAACATGGCAGAGTCCAGGTAAGTCAACCATTCATTGGGACAAGTAGTTCAACCATGTAAAGTATGAGATAATTTTCCTGAGGACCACATCCACAAGGCATCGGTCCTACCTGTGTGGCAGTAGATGCATTGCCGTGCTGAAAGAAACTTTTTTTTTTCCCCTCCTTTTTTGTATCCCTTTCTCCTCTGCCTTTAACATCACTGCCTCCTGTGTGCAGGTGTAGCTTGCCAGGCTGCTCCATCCTTTCCCAGGTGTGAAATAAATTCTTGCCTTCAGCAGAGTCCACAGGCTAGTCATACACTTCACTTTCTTTGTGTTTTCTAATTCAGTCTTTTTTCTACATCTGCTCTCTAACAGGCCTATTTTAGAAGAAGTTTCTTCTTTTTTTGTGTTTATTGGATTTCTTGCACTGGCTAGGAAAAAGTACTCCACATATTCTGATTTATAGCATTGTCTTACATTCTCTCCAGATTATATATTTTTGTATGCCAAAACAACAGGCTATTAAAGTTGCTACGTCTAAAAATATGGGTTCATCTTTCTTCCATTCAACTGTCTGCCTGGACATACAGCTCCCCAATTCTACTAAAGGATTTAAAGTGATGATGTCAATCAAATGTTGATGGCACATCTTCATGGCAATTGTTTTACTGTGATCGAAACTGTTGTACATAGTGCCCATGTTTCAGTCAACATTCACAAATACTCTATTTCTGTCACTGTATTGATGTGTGGTTGCTCGTCCTTCCTGGCTGAAAAATGAGAGGAAAAGCTCTGGTTGCATTCCCGTGCTGAGCCACATAAACACAGTATTTCCAGAGAACTGAGAAGGAGTTTGCGGCTTCATTCTGGAGAAGGAGCGAGTGAAGATGCGTCCCTCTCAAATTCACTGCTCTCAGTTCTGATTTTCCAGCACTGGCAAAGCAAGGCAAGTCACGGTAGAAAAGTTCAGTAGAAAAATAAACTCTTTTATGCTAAGACATTCCTTTTTCACTGTGAAAATACCGACAGTCACTGATACCTACTCCTGCAGCAGACAGTGCCCGCTCATACGTTGCGGCAAAGCAGCACCACACTAGTAGATCTACAAAAGACTTAGAGGACCTGGCACATATGCCAGTGAGCCTACAGCCTAAAAACCAAACAAAGAACCAGACAGAAAAGCAAACCAAAGCCTTAAGAGAAAGAGCCAGTGTAGTGCGATCACGGGCCACACTTCCTACCATCCCATCTCTCCGAGAAACTGAAGCCGTCCTCACTTGCTTCTCAGCCAAGGTATAACAAATCACATTAGGTGTTCCCCTAAACATTAATGGTTGCCTTTCACCATACTTTTTACAGACAAACAAGAAAAGTTGCATTATAGGTATTTACCATCACCACATATACTGCAACTAGAGAACCACGAGGCTTCCCCAGGGAAACAGTTTCCACGAGTCTGCACCAAAGTACCGCTGTGCTAAACCCACCGCTCCACTTTCAGTCTCCCTCCCCTCGCATAGTCACACACGAACGCACGTGCACAGCTGAGGGTCCTGCTCTGAAGAGAAAAAAAAAAAAAAACGAACAGGTTTCACTTCAGCTTTGCATTGCAATTCGTCTTTCAATAGTTGTTAGACAGCAGCACGCAAAACATCCCTCTCAAACCTGATTCAGCAGAAGCTCTTTGCAGCCAGAATATGAAGCCCCACATGAGCCTCGTGGGGAAGAAGGAAGGCTTTCAGCTATGTTATTTTATGATAGGACAAGTCTGACTCCTTACAAATATATGGAGTCGCCAGGGGAGTAAGAGAAAGGAAAGAGGATTGCTAATAACATCCTCCCTCTCAGAGGTTCTTTCTCAGCATGTCCTTGTCCTGGACACACATTTATTTATCTGACTTAAAAAATTCACACTTTTTCACAAGCAATTTAGCAGCAGACACGAACCCTGCTTAATATTTGCAGAAGTCGGCTAGGTTTACCTTTATTTCCAGATGACAGGACTGGTCTGGCCGGCGGCCCGTGCAAAAGTAATCCAATGTTGTTATTGTTACTAAGTTGTCCTAAAGAAAGTTGGAGGCGGTTTATCTTTTACAACGCTCCTTTCTAATGAATTGGCAACACATCTGACCTGGGTCCTTGTATAGGGCCTCCCTTGAGCCCTCTCACCCCTACTTGTTACTGGCTTTCTGCTGATTTACAACAAAACTTTGACATTTGGTCTGCTCCTTAATAAGGGCCTGTGACATTGCCCAGGTATGAAAAAAGGGAATAAAATTATGTGGGTTAAAAATGATATAGCTCTTTGAAGGTGGAGACAGCCGAACAGGGCTTCAAAGTCCAGAGAGAAAAACGATACCCACAGAAGGCTCTTTGTTCGGATGGCTCGGCTGGCATAAATCTCCCGGCTGCGGTCCTTTATACCGCCTCTAATTATTTGAAACTCATTTATCACTTGAGCGTCAAATAATTAGGACTGGTGTAAAGAAACAGAGAAGAAGAAGGAGGAAGGCAGGCAGGAAGAAAGGAGCGGAAGGAACAGACATCGTAGGCCATTCAATTGGGTGATTTTGAACAGGAAGACCTTATTGAATTACCTTGATAAGGTGACTTGAATAATTCCTGAAGTTCAAGGAAAAGCAAACCAGGCCCCTATATTGTCTGTGTTACAGGAGTATCAGAAACCCTTGGGCAGCAAAGGAGAGGTGAGATGCTGGAGAATACAAACTTAGCAAAGAAGGTTCAAATCAAGCATCGGAGCCGCGATAACTCCCTGAAGTTCCCGTTTGAAAGAGCAGTGCTGTTTAGGAGCGCTGCCTACACTTCAATAGCCTTACAGCTCTCCGGTGCCAGAGAGACCTGAAAAGGAGAGTACGTGTTCTTGCACACAGTAAATGCCAAACTAATTGAGTTCCTGTGCTGCAGCACGAGCAATGCAATGATCAAGCACTTTGTTCAAAATTTCCTGAAGGGCTCAAATCCTGCCCTGACTTACCCTTTTTTGCAAAACCACCAACTTCAAAAGGATTGCATGGGTTAGCAGTGAAAACGGTATTTCTTGCTGGGTGGTACTTTATTGGTCTGGCCAGGAGCCAGTGCAAAAGTAACCCGGTGTTGTTATTGTTATTCAACTGTTCTGAAGTTCTTCTATAGAATTATATAGTGATATTCACTCCCCTTGGTCTTAACGTCTTTTATTATTTCTCTGCTTTCTGCAAAATTTTAATACAAAGTAAAGTTGGGCACGACTTTGATGATAGAGAAAATCTGCGCCTCTCTAACGTGACCTCTGTATCTAGACAGGCGGCAACAAACGGTGGATAAAGGCAAGGCAAGGTTATCACTCTGTTTCTGCTTATGAAAGTTCCCCTAGAAACGAAGAAAAGGATGAGAAGGAAAAGAGATTAAGATGGAGGAGCAAAAAAAAAAAAAACACCACACATGAAGCGGGCTAAGAAACAGAAAACACACACGAGGAATGAATTTCCAGAGTTATGCAATGGGATCTGTGTTATCAGGTACAGGGGTCAACACGCTGTAGCAACAGGTGCCAAAGATATCACGCAAAGATTTCCAATGGCCCCCAGGAGGATGGGGAAGGAGGAGCAGCCGTGCATCTGCGAAAGGCAGCTGCTCCCTGCTCCCACCAAGCTCAAACCCGAGGGGAGCAGGGAGCTGAGTGCGCATCTCGCCCGGCCCCACGTCCTTATCTCACGCCGATCAGTCAATGGGCGGCATTTTGCCTTGTTGAGCAATACCGTTTGGTGCCTGCAGAGTTCCTACCGCTGTTTTTAAAATCTAATTCGGGAAAGCAAGTGCTGCCTGGTATGCCACTGTGGGCCTGCTGTGCCCGTGACTAACCTGGAAAGGTGAGCGAGTCGAGGAAAGACATAAAAAAGGCTCCAGGGCTGCCAGTGAGGGACTAGAAGGGGAATCGGGATAGAGAAACGCTGCTGGTTTTGATGGACGCCTGCTGGGACTGCAAGCAGTGGCCCAGGTCAGGGAAGAGATGTTCAGATGCTCAAGGCACCAAGTAATGGAGCAAATACCCTACAGCAGAGGTCTCCAGTGCTGGTCTGGGAGCCCGAGCCCCGTGGATGAACTGCAGAAGTGCTGGGCTCAGTGGCCAGCCCCCGCTGTCCTTCCCCTCCCCATAGCTGTGCCTCCAGCTTGCCTTGCAACCCCCTCCTCCCCACCCTCTTCCTCCACGCGATGACCCCCTGTGCTAAAAATACCCCCCTGCAGCATTGGTACAATAGATAAGCCTGGCAGAGCTCTTGTGGGAGACGCTGTGGCTTCACATCTGCTTGTTAAAAATATCACATATTATTAAAAAAA
>NW_009186524.1:23101-23669 GCF_000690835.1 Fulmarus glacialis
CCATATGGTCTTTTTACTTCTCCTGCACTCATAATAATTAAATGGCTAATTTCCCCTCTTAAACTACCTTCGGCCCACAGAAAGAAACAAAGGAAATCACAGCTATTCAGCTACAAAACATCTTGTTAAAGCACAGCAAAGAGTTATGCAATTAACCCCACAAAAGCCGGAATTTCACAGTTATATCTAACACTCCCAGTTAACAAGAACAGGCTTTAAATTGAGCCTTCTTTTTTTGTTGTTTCTGTTTGCTGGCACTGGCAGTCACAGTTAAGGTCAGGTGTCAGACCAGATTTAAGCCATAAATGTCTGTTTCCTTGTTTTTTTGTGAGCCGGAGTCAGCGCCTTATTGTGATTTAAATCAGCCGCTGGGTGCTCTGGAGGAGGCTTGCATTAAACTGGGAAACAAAGAATATGATTGCTTTCACGGCACAAACGCCTGCGTATCTCCCCGTGCATTGTACGTACTGCAGCAAGAGCCCTCGACGCTGGTTGTGCCGTGTCTGCGACCGACGCGTTTTATAGCTTCATTTCGGGGCTGTTTCGGGGCGGCTCAGGCCTCGCCGAC
>NW_009186525.1:0-1812 GCF_000690835.1 Fulmarus glacialis
CCCAGGGAAGGTAGGGTGTGATTCCAGTAGTCTCTCTCTCTCTCACTCTCCCCCTGATATTCCTCAACCTACTCACCTCCTTCCAGAGCTCTGTCACTAAGTGGAGGAGTTCCTCTGCCTGGGTGCACCTCCCATGGGTGTGCTTGCTGCTGCTGGCCAGTACTGACACAAGAGCAGGGCGCAGCTGCACCCTGGCACCGGGGCAGCAGTAGGTTCCCACCAGAGCTCTCTCTGGGAAGCTGCATCACTCCTGGCAGTTGCAGAGCTTAGAGAAACCATGGCTTTCTGCCGGGTGGATACCATTGCGCCCCAGTCGAGCCGGCAGAGCTTCAGCGCCCTTCCTGCATGCCCTTCCGTGCAAACTGCCGCACAAACTGAGGTTCCCCTGGTTCGGGAAACCTGCCTCTGCACTGCGCTAGTGTTCCACTGTGGATCCTGATGGCACTGGAGCTGCTCACCTAGGCGATCTTACGTGACATTTCCATTGGTTTCAGCCCAGTGGTTACTGGATTTATTCACTGACCTACCCCATTGTTCATACTGTGATGAATACTTACACATATAGTGACTTCAGCTGAATGGCTGGAATGGTGGTAGTTGATCGTATTTATAATATTACTTGTTACTAGTATTTTGCTTTTATTTTTCACTTCATTTTTTTCAGAGATGTCCTCAATTCTCACATCAACAACTACTATTTAAACAAAGATGCAACACACTATAGCCTCGAAATACATTGTGTATACTCAGCAGCCTCCATGTCACCTAAAAATCTCTGATTAACATCTGCATAATTAAAGATGCACACATATTTCCAAGCCATTGCATACTTACAGTGTAATACTCCTTTTTGCAATAATATTAATTGAAAAAATAATAATAATTTTTAATTGATTAATTGCAACTATTAAGCACTGACAACAAGATAGTTTCTTTAAGTATTTCATAAACGTAAATATGTTTTTGGCAAATTTGTAATTTTTTATGTAACAAGATCATAGAATCATAGAATCATAGGATAGTTTGGGTTGGAAGGGACATTTAAAGGTCATCTAGTCCAACCCTCTGCAATGAGCAGGGACATCTTCAACTAGTTCAGGTTACTCAGAGCCCCATCCAGCCTGATCTTGACTGTTTTCAGGGCTACCTTTCTGGGCAACCTGTGCCAGTGTTTCACCACCCTCATTGTAAAAAATTTCTTCCTTATATCTAGTCTAAATCTACCCTCTTTTAGTTTAAAACCATTCCCCCTTGTCCTGTCGCAACAGGCCCTGCTAAAAAGTTTGTCCCTATCTTTCTTATAAGCCCCCTTTCTTAAGTACTGATAGGCCACAGTAAGGTCTCCCCGAAGCCTTCTCTTCTCCAGGCTGATAACCCCAACTCTCTCAGCCTTTCTTCATAAGAGAGGTGTTCCATTCCTCTGATCATTTTTATGGCCCTCCTCTGGACCTGCTCCAACAGGTCTATGCCTTTCCTTGCTGAGGATTCCAGAACTGGACACAGTACTCCAGGTGGGGTCTCATGAGGGCAGAGTAGAGGGGCAGAATCTGCTGGCCACGCTTCTTTTGATGCAGCCTAGGATATGGTTGGCCTGGGCTGCGAGCGCACATTGTAAGCTCATGTCCAGCTTTTCATTCACCAGTCTTGCTGAGGATTCCAGAACTGGACACAGTACTCCAGGTGGGGTCTCATGAGGGCAGAGTAGAGGGGCAGAATCTGCTGGCCACGCTTCTTTTGATGCAGCCTAGGATATGGTTGGCCTGGGCTGCGAGCGCACATTGTAAGCTCATGTCCAGCTTTTCATTCACCAGT
>NW_009186526.1:0-10120 GCF_000690835.1 Fulmarus glacialis
GGGCGGAGCGGTGGCGATACCGATGCCGTGGGGCGCGGATGCGCGGGGCTCAAGGTGCGGAGCGGGGAGAGAAACCCCGTGCGAGGCGTGAGGAGCAGCGAGGGAGCGGGGAGCAGCCCCGCGGGCTGATGCCTTGGGCAACGGCCGAGTGAAGGCGGTTGTGGATCCCGAGTTTCCTGACTAATTTTGCCAGGCAGTGAGAATTAGTGGCCTAAAGCTATGTAGAAATGCCCCGGAAACTTTTGGCTAAATGGTGGTTATGCTTGAAAGCTTACCTTTTGAGTCGTTGTTTGTTGCTAGCTTAAAATTGCCCAGAGTAAAAAGCTGAGAATAAACTTTACAAACCGGTTGTAATCGGAATCGGTTAGTCTGGCTTTAACTCTTAAAACGGTGCCAGTCAAAACAAACAGTAGTTTGTTGTTGGTGGTGGTCTCTTTTGTTTTTTTTTTTAATGTTGTGTAAGCTGCGTTGAAAAGTAACTCGTCGCTCGTATTCTACTGTTAAAGGTGTAGTTTGAAGGATTCTTGGATGTCTCCTTTAGGGTGGTGAGATGAACACTGAAGTGAGTCCTTTAGGTCCAAACTTCCAGCCTTCCGCTGCAACAGTCGGTTTCATTCTGTCTTGTGTATCTCCATCTACTGGTGGGAAGAGAGTCCTTGGAATACTCACAGCTTCGTGTTAGGCAGCTGTAAACTCTGTGGAGATATAACCATCATTTTAGTCTCTTGATACCATAGAGGGGATGGCTTTTCCTTTGTGAAAAGGAAAGCATACATTTCCTGCAAGAATTCAAGAAACAAAAGCGTGGAGTGTCTGCTGCTTTCAGTAGTATATTCAGCTGAACGGTACTAATTGTGTAACTCTCCAGATAAATGTCCTGGTTATCAGGAAAACAGTATTAAATGGTATAGATGAAATTATTTTTGACTTGTAAGGTTGCCTATTATATATTTTTACTTTTTATATATATATGTATTTTCATTTTTTAATTTTTTTTTTGCAAAAGCAGGTGCAGCCATGCAAGAAAGCATACATTTTGCTTCATCAGGAGATGACGTTAAAATATGGGATTCCTCATCTCTAACTGTGGTGGAGCAGTTCAACCCACATACACCCCCACATCCAGTCAGCTCACTATGTTGGGCCAGCAATAGTATCCTTTACAGTTTCAGCCATAGTTTTGTGGGTGTTCTGCAAAATTGCGGTGAATTTTTTTTATTAAAGTGTCTGTAAATCACAGGCCTGATGCAGTTTTGAAGTCTTGCATAAAAAGATTTGTATATATTATGAAGAAAACTTTGTGGTTCTCTGTGTTAGCGTGATTTACAGAATAAACTCACACTGGTAAATGCTTCTGAAAAAGTTTCTCTTCCTTTAGGAGGCTAACACTTTTTTAATGATTATGATATGCTTGAATTGCCTACCAACTGTAAAGCTTACTCATTTGTTTCTTCAATAGTTGATTACAATATTCACTTTCAAGGCAGTGCTTAATTTACTGATAAGGTTGAACAAAGCAATTGCTAGGGTAGTAAAATTCTATACGTAGTGTAGAGAGGGAAATTGTAATGAAAGATTTTTTTGTGTGGTTTTTTTTCCTTGAACAGCTTCTCTTTGATAGCGTACACTACTTCTTACTCTGTAGGCACTGCTTTTCCTTGCGCTATTTGTAGCATTTACAGAGGAAGCACAAATGTGTTGGATGTTTAGGAAAACTTCCATAGGATGGTGGTGATTTATGCATGAAAATGGATCTGGCCCATTTAGACCTTTCACCTCTGATTTGGAAGCCTATTATAGGATAATGATATGAGGTGCCAGGTGTTAGGTGAATATATGAGAAATTGCATGAAAACAGTGCACTGTCAGGTGAACAGCTTGTATGGCTGTCACGGGAAAAGGTGGCAGTGTCTGATCTTGATGTAAAAGAAGGACACGCAACAATGAAGTCCTGCAAGTTCTGAATGTGTCTGTCCTCTAAGTCTGCAAATAAGTGAATGTATGAGAAAAAAGTTAAAACAATCAGAGCACAAATGAATGTTTTAGCTATGGAGCTTGCAGAAAAATTGAAGTGTATATATATAACTATATATATATGAAAATTATATACATATATGTATTGTTTAGTAAACTTCAGCTATAGACAGTCTGCCTTGTCATGTCATACTTTCTTCTGCCTAGTCTTCTCTTCATCCCCCAAAACCGAAACAGTGAAGTATCTTACTCTATATGCTTTTGAACATGCATACAGAACACGGATCTAAATGATTACTCGATTAGATTCGTGGGGGTGCAGAGGCAGTTTCCCTGCTCTGTAGTTCTATATTGAAGGCTTTTCTTACTATTTTAAGGTACTTGGTGTCATAAAAGGTTCTTTTTGGGTTTTTGTTTTTCTTCCCTTGGTACAGAGGGAGACAAATTAGCAAACATTCATTGTACTCTAGAAACTATATGGTGAAGTAGTTTAACATTTGTCACGTACAGGACTGTTCTTTAAATCCATAGTCTGCTAATAGCAACAGACATTCCTTTGAACTCTAGTGGTAAATGGGGCTCTTACTTGGGGGTGGTGAGGAAACAAATTGTTGTTTTTGGATATGCTGCCTTAGCGGTAGAGAGGTCTTAAATAATATCTGCCAGATGTTTCTCCTCTTCTCTCTGAAAGAAATTGCTCTGCCTTGTATTGGGAAGTAAGGGCTGTAGTTAATGCAAGAGCTTCTTAATGAAAGCTTGGAAAATAGCCTTATGTTTCTATTTCTAGGTCCCTTCAAGGTACAGTACTTTAGACTGCTTAACCAATCTGTCTTCTGTTCAGTAAGGGAAACTTACTGTTGCTTTTATTAATCAGCAGTATAATACAATTATGGTCCATAACCTATGACTAAGATAGATACCTGGCCACTGCCTCTGCTGCTGGTGATAAAATAGTTGTTTCAAGCTGTAAAAGCAAACCTGTTCCACTCTTTGAAATAGCTGAAGGAGTAAGTATTACTAATGCTGTTCCCTGTTTCCCCTCCCCACTCCACCTTGTGTACTGTTTGTATCACATTTGTTCTGCATATTGGGATCAATTTAATTTTAGTATTGTTAGAGTTATGACATGTATGTACAAACATTTCCTTGTGTATAGTTAAATACATATACAGAGTGGGGGGAGTAGTGCTTCTAAAATAGTTCTACCAGTAATAAAATATGAATATGGTTGTACTAGCATCTGATGCCTTTCTGCTAGGGGAATGTGCCTGTTGAACCTCAGTGTGACAGCCCGAGGCAGTCAGGGGTTCAAACTTGATCTAATGTGTAGGTGACGGAACAGAGCTCAAGTTTGAACTTCATTTTCCAATTTGAGTTGTCAGTATTATGCATTCCTGTGAATTGTACATTGAAAAACAGGAGTGTATATAAAGGTTGTGCTTGAAGCATACGTGCGCTAGCTTCTGGAAGTAAGTGAAATAGGAGAACTTCTGTTATGGTCAGGGTTTTTTTTTCCTGTTAAATGAAAGCATGGCACTATAAACTCTTCAGAAAGCTGGACTTAGTTTTAGAAGAGTCTCTTGACATGGATACTTGAATAACTTGTTAGTGTTCTAAACCATTCTAATTATTCTCTTTGGATAGCTATTGTAATGCTAATTTGGACTGGAAATTTTCTGAAAAGGTGTTCAAACCAGGCTTTTAGGTTGCTGAAGCAAACACTTTCAAAGGTGGAGTGTTTGTCCTGGAGATTTCACTGAATCTGATCTATAACTAATGCATCATTTCCAATTTTACCATGTCAATAATTAGATGGACTTGTTTTTCTTAATTCAAATCTCAGGAACTTAAAAGTGAATTTTCAACATGATAAAACTGAATAATAATTTGTCCTTGATGTAGGTCTATCATTAAGATTGACATTTTTTTCAAAAGCTGGTACTTCAGTGATTATTTTAAAAAGAATCACTTTACTGAATTATGAGGTTTGCTGCTATAATATTCTTTGTAATGTTTTGGGAATGTGAAGTACCTGACTCAGACAACTTTTTAATTTTCTTTTAAGGAGTTTTTTTCTAAACTTAGCATTTTTTTTTTTAAAACTCAGTACCTGAATAGAAGCCTATGATTGCACTTTAGAAAGCTATAATTTAAAGGGAAAATGCATATTGAAGGAAAAGGTGCTAAAAAAATTTGAAATGGGAACAGGAAAATGTGAGCATTTCAGAGTTTATTAATTAATGTATTTAAATCTTAAAGTATGTTAAACCTATGCCCAAACTGGACTGGATTTTAAATGCCTTTTGGTGGGAAATGACTACAGTTTACCAATAGTTCTGTCGGTCAGTGGGACCATTTATGTTAATGAAGCTGAAAACACACATCTATATGCTTTTAAGTAGATTTGAATAAATCCCTTTAATTATCTTTAACATATTTTTTTTTCCCTTCTCCATCAGGCAAAACAGACATGTGTGAGCTTGAATTCTAGTTCCTCATATATTGTGAGTGGAGGCCTTGATAACACAGTTAATATCTGGGATCTGAAATCCAGAAGGGTTTACCGTAGCCTTAAGGTAAGTTTGGCTGAGAAAGAACTGTAGCTTTCATGACTTCCAGATTTTGCTGCCAATTGTAAAAAATACATTTTCTCTAAATCATGTATCTCTAGGAACAAGTTCACAGATAGGAGGTAGCACACATATGTGTCTTGTTCAAGTTTGTGTTCTTTATGTGCTGTAAATAGTAATTTTAATTTAACAAGCATACTTAACTTGATGTCGTCAGAATACAATTCTATAATAAAGTATGTTTAAATTTTCAGAATAGGCTTCTTATTTTGCAAATTTGTGTTGATATTCTCTGATGGGATTTTTTTCCAAGGGCAGCATTTCATATAATTGCTGTTTCTGATATGTCAAACAAGAAAACACTTTTGTATTTGTAGAACACTGTAGTAGAACTAACGTTATGCAAAACGGGGACATGGTTGTCGTCTTCTAACTAATCCAGTATGAATTCCCTAAAACCTTGTTATGATGCACAAAATTTAGGATGGTCTAGTATATTTCCATGATGCCTTCAGTAGATGATTTGCCCTCATTTAGGACCACTGTTAAAGAGGCTATAAAACCTTAGCTGTGATTTATTCTTTTTTCTTGGACTTTTAAAGTTACAGTTTGAAACAAAACTACTAAGTAGCTAATACAGTATTTTAAATATCTTTTTCTCCTTTTTGGGCTAGAAGTACTTGATTTTCTTCCCCTATGTATTCAGTAAACACAATATCATCATTGCAAATGACTATACTAAAAAGCTATTTGGTAAATACATGTGTTAATACTAAAAGTGACAGAAGGGGAAGTTGGCAGTAGTACATTAGATTAACAGAAAGTGTATTCAAATATCACTGGTTTCCGGAAGACTTTACTTTTTAAATAACATTAATGACACCTGTGGGAGATATCTCTATGGTTGTCTTATTTAAAATATTGTATATAATTACAGCATCATCTTTACTAATTTATTAAAACAGTCTTCTGAAAACAATCAAACAGTGGTTACAATATAATGGCTGATCTTCGGTATGTTCTGCTGCTGTTTTCTGGGTTATTCCATAATAACTTTTAAATAATGTTTTTAAATGTTACAGATGGTCAGGAAAAAAACATCAAGCTGAAGTTTTTCTGCAAAAGGATAGTTTAGGAAGGAATATGGTTATCCTGCATGTCTTTAACCCTCTCCCTCTAACCTTCCTCCCCCACAGGATCATAAAGATGAAGTCACATGTATTACATATAATTGGAATGATTGCTACATTGCTTCTGGATCTTTGAGTGGTGAAATTATCCTACACAGTGTTACCACCAATTTATCAAGTACTCCCTTTGGTTATGGCAGCCGTCAGGTAGGCTATCTGTCTTAAGTTCCTTTCAGGTATGAAGCTTTAATTCACAGTGTTTAGAAACTGAAAGTACGTATCAAGAGCTTTTAAGTTTTATTAATCTGTTTTCTTTTAATTTTTAAGACTGCACTTACGGAAAGGGAAAAACAGACCATTGTATGTATAGTAGTCTTAAAGAACAGGTAACACTGAAATACAAACTTCTCAAGTACCTTTACTTATATGCAGGTTACAGCAAATCTTACTTTGTAGGTTCTGGTTCCTTGAAAACAAACTCCACACATCTTAAAACTGAGCAAAAACCAGTCAGCTTTACAAACCAAAGTGGGATTTCAATGCACGACTCAATGTATGCTGTTGCAAAGAATAGAGACCATGTAGCTTGGGTTCTGACTTACCCAAAGTAATCAGACTTACAACTGAATAGAGCCATCTGTACAGTAGGGGTGAATATAAGCCTGCATTTGGAAATAATAAATTTATTTCATCTGGAGATTAAAATTGCACAGCTCCTCAAAGAGGAAAGCAATGACATTTTATATTACCTACTTAAGTGTTTAGGTAAGATTTTGGATAACTAGTTTGAAGGAAAACTGTGTGAAAGACAAACACAAAGCCTGTGTACTATTTAAGGGCCTTAGTGGGGTTTTCCACTGCAATTCCTTTTTGCAGACTTAAAAGATATTGCAGGATTAGTGGGTATCATTAGGGGAATTCCCTTGATATCAAGGTGTCTGCAGTAGTAAATAAGCTGTGTTGTCCCATTGGAAGTTCCAGTGTGCGTTCTTAGTGTGAATGTTGTCTTAGGCACAGCTAAGTGTTTGTGATCTGGGCATTCTTTGATTTTTTTACCGAGTCATTTTTACAGAGGTAGGAGCTGCCTAGGGGATGCAGAACTGTTGCTTTGGTCCTAAACCTGACCTTTAATGTTGCAGAGAATACTGAAGTTGTGATTTAGTAATTTTCTGTTGCTGCAACAGCTTTTTCAGTCCTAGAGTGCAGATAGAGTGTGAAGTTAAATTTTTCTCCTGTCTAGCGTGAAAAATATAACTCGATGAAGAATCTCTTACGACTTTATAGCATCCCGGGAATTGTGGTATACTTTCTGTTGGAAAAATCTCTGTTAAATTCAAACTGTCTCTGCTCATAGGTGCTGCAGTGTCTTTGATCCATCACCAGTCTCATACTTATATTGAAGCAAAATTGTACTTCATACTTGGTTTGATCTTAAAAATCCATCTATATAGTCCATTCATTTTTCTGATTTGATTGTTACGATCTTATGAAAAACATGGATGTGAGGCAGGAGCTACAGGGAAATCAATGGCAGGATTACACAGCTAAGGTGAATATCCAGAGTGGGGACTATGCTGCTAGTTAATTGGAAAATGAAGAAATTCTTGTATCGATGATTTGCATCAACCTGTTTGATATATTCAACTCTTTCCACCAAAAGTGATTAGGAATAAGTGATGCAGTGAATAGCTATTTTGGCAGATGAAATCAAGAGGCCTACTGCGAAGCTGAGTGACCTTTAAGATGAATAAAGATATTTGAAGTGTTAAATCAAAGTAATTGCAAGCACAGAGCTACTATTCACTTTCTAAAGGATCTATGAAGTTTTCTGAAGGGGGGCAGTTATTTGATTGCAGCCTTAATTTAAAATGGAATCGAGCTATAATTGTGTAATGGGATGGCTACTTGGATGTCCCAGTTTATCAGCTTATCTTATATCCTAAAAATTATCTTTGCTCTTATGTGCAAAAATAGCTTTGTTTTGGGTTTTAATTGGTACTTGTAGAGAATTGCAGGATTAGTTGTGCAGTGAAGCAAATATCTGAAGATTTGTGTAATTCTGTTAAATTTAAAAAGCCTTTACTTGATTTATAGTTTAGGGGCCCAGTTTTCTAAGAGTAAGCTTGAATAGATACACAGTGTATTGTCCTGCTTGATCCTGGCACTAGCTGTCTGGCTTAGTAGGGGTCACCACTCCCTAGTAACTTTTTTTACAATTGGGGAATGTGAGGTCAAACTAACCTTATAAAATTTAGCTTGTCTCTGTTTGATTCAGCATGATGGAATGTAGTTTCCTTGCCAGTTAATTTCTGATATTGTATAGACTCTACAAGTAGTAGAATAGCCCAAGGTTGCAGTGCTTTCTGTGACTTTAAGCAATTTTCTTTTCGTATGAGTTTTGGCCTATATTCTATTAATTGATTTTGATTTAGAAACACCTTTGTGCTTTATTAGAGCTGAGTTCTTGCACAGAGTTGTTTGCAGATCCCATAATTTGTCTTTGCTGTTGGTATTCATTTAGACTACCAGATTCTTATCTGCTTGCTGTTGTGAGGATGAATTAAGGTTTGTTTTGAAACATAATGTTTGTTCAAGTCTTCCCTGCCTGGTGCTATTCTCCTAGCAACAGGATTTAGTTTAGTTGTTTGAACAGCTGGCTGATTTGTAAAGAAGTGTGATGAGTTCTGGTCACTCTGTATAGTGAAATAGCTTTAAAAGCTGAAGACTATCGTGTTTACATCCGCCTTCTCACTTATAAGACTCACTAAGGTATAAAGGAGATTAAGAAACTTTAAATATAAATTTAAATAAAATATCTTTAAATAAGGTAGTCAATGATGCTAGACTACTTTTGGTTTAGTTTTGGGCTTTTCATTTGTTTTCCAGCGGTGAAAAACCCTAAGTGTAATTAGTCCTTCTTAGGAATGGACCAACGTTTTCCGAAGTGCACTGTTCCTTTTTTGGCTGTCTTACTGTGAAGCTTAAAGATAAAATGTACTTTTATTTTCTACAGAAAATCTACTCCCATCACAGCTAAGGCAAAAAGATGTATATGGCTTTTTGTGCTGCATTGACTGGTAAAATATTCCAAAGAGCACTTAATTTTCTCTTTGTGGGTTCAGCACCTGGTGCTAAACGTGTTTCTGGTAGTTCTCTGTGTGCAGAATTTCCAGAGATCACCAGGAGTTGTACTTAATAAGATGTAATGAAACTTGCTTCATATTTGCTTGGGTTTTTTTTCCAGTCTTGACAGGTTAGTTCCAAAACATGACTCTTTCCAAATAATTGCGTCATTCCTAATAATCTTGAAATGGTTTTAGTATTATGACTAAAATCATTAGAAAACAGATGACCTCTTCCCACTTCTATTCAGACATTTACTTAAGCATATTATTTGAGTTTCACCTAGTGAACAGCTACGCTGACTTAAAATAAAGCAAGTATCTTAAATATCCCCCTAGAACCAATTCAGATAAGATCCTTAAGCTTGCCTAGTCAGATTTTTCCCACATGTCCCACACCTTTGCCATTTGATTCTGTGGATGAAATTGTAATCTGAAAACATTCTCGGGCTTCTTTTCAGAAAAGTACCAATGTTTAACTTGTATCCCATGTCCTTAGCTATTTTTTTTTTCTAATTAGGTTTACTTCAACTAGTAAACCTTGCAGTTAAACCGTATGCGTTGTGTGCCCTTTTTAGGCTTGGGATCCCTATTGCTGGCAGTACAAAGGCCAAGGAACTGTATTGGGGCTATTTTCAGCCAGGCTGAGTTGGAGGCCCTAGTGTTCAAAATCCGAGTAACAGAAGTCTTGTTTCTAAACCATAACTTAAGGAAAGGGACAGGAGATGACAAATGAAGTTCAGCTTTTTCGGCGAAAACTTGACTAGGAGTGTACTAAAGTTCTGTGTGACTTTATTGTGCCAAGCAAAAATCAACATTTTTTTTTTTTAAAGACTATTTGGTGAAGACTGTGACTACGTGTTAGTTTCTTGTCACTAAGATAGACAAAAACGTTAGAAAGTATGAGAAACAACATAAAGAAACATGTATTGAAATGAAAAATAGATGATATAATCTGATCTAGAATAGTATGTGTGGCAGCTCAAAAAAAGTTTACAGAATTAGAATTGGCAGAAGTACAGAGGGGTTAGAAGTAGGGAAGAAGTCTGGTAAAGAGAAAAAAAAGGAACTGAAGGAAACAGACTCTTCTTAAATAACACTTAACATAAAAGGATACACAGTTAGACAATAATGTTAAATTCAGTGACATAAAAGATAACATTTTCTCTGTGAACACGCAGTTGATCATGATGATTTTTGATTTTAGCATCCTCTTTGGCCATAAATGTAATCAGAGGGAGAAAGTTGGAAAAGTAACTTGAGAATTACAACAAAAGGAATATTATAAAGGAGATAAGTTTTTTGGTTTTAACTAATCGGAAGA
>NW_009186526.1:10151-21012 GCF_000690835.1 Fulmarus glacialis
GCATTAGATTATCCTGGATCTGTCTCCTGTGGTGCATGGGGAGGGGTTCCTTTTACCTTTTTCAGAACTTCAGTATAGAAGTTACATATATACATATGGTGTAGGACTAAATAGCTCAAATGTCTGATCAAGTATAATAGTTCATCTCTTCCTGTACAAGGAGTCCCATTCCCGTGCAGCACTGGGTCACAAAAAAGATATTTTTCTGTGTATATTTGTCAGCTTTCATAGTGGCTGTATGTGTGTTTTAACTTCACTCCAGTGAACACTGGATAGCATGTTGGTTTTTTGTTTGTTTTGTTATAAAATTCATGTGGAGTTGAGTCAGTATTTTAAAGATAAAGACAGAATGCTTCATGAAGCCTATTCTAATTCTAAAGTACAGTTTCTAATTTGCTCTTTGATTATGGGTGGGGTGGGAAATGAGGAAAATGTAGCTAAGACTTATTTTAAGTGATGTAGTTTGACCATCTGCATCTTAATACTTGATGCTTTCCCATATGAGGTTTGGTTGTCTGCTGTTTCTAACTGTGCTAAGCTTAAAGCTGTATTTTTTCATCCAGATGTTTCTCAGATAAAGGTTTTTTGGTTTGGTGTTTTTTTTTTTTTGTTTTTTTTTTTTAGAAAATTAAGTGACTCACTTTGCGGGGGAGAAATGGCTTGGGTTTGTCTTGTCAAGCAGCTTTTCAGAAATGAGGTTCTTTCATGCCTCCAGTTGTCTGGGCAAGAATTTGAAACTTGGACATGTAGCATACTGTCAGGGATGCCAATATGATGCATTTGACTGTCTCATAAAAGTGTGCACAGATTTAAGTGCCTCTGTTCCTTGAGTCTGATCTAGCAATTGCATTGTAACAAGTGAAGTTTGTTGCTAACATAATTCAGTGAAAGTGAGGAGTGAATAGGAGCTTCCTCACACCTTCTTCATCGGCAACCTGAAATTAAACTGTGAAGCTGCTCTGAGGAAACACCATGGCTTCAATGAGAAGTGGGGAACAGAAGTAATATGGGGAAGGTATGTACATGAAAAAAAATGGAGAACTCTCCTTGGGCCTGTGAGATTAGAAGGAAAAATGAGAAAAGAAAATAGGAGACTTGGTAGGATAGCAAGGGAGGTTTGAGGAGAGCTAGGAGAGAGTAATTTTGGTGGGGAGGAGGAACAGAGGAGGGTGAAAGTGGAACATGAACAGATGCCAGGGCAGTAAGGAAGGTATTTGGAGGTGAAGAAGTGAGAGAACTGTGAGGGACAGTCATGTTTCCCATGTAGATATGTACGTAATTGAAACTGTTATTCCTGAGTCTCTCAATATTTCTTTTTAAAATGTAAATAAACTGAAAAATGCTGATAAAAATGTCTCCCATCATCTCCAGTAGAGGACCATATTAATTATAAACAGTCATCTTCTGTCCTATTTGAATATGCAGTTGAGGGTGCCACTTCTTTGTGGAGCAATTAGGTTTCCAGTGAGACATGCAATACAAGTGCTAGAAATTATGTTGGAGGCATATGAACCAACAAATATCTGCATTAAAATGAAGTTAAAGAGAGAAATAGGATAAAATCCAGTACAGTGTATTGCAATGTGGATTATACTAGAATAATGTAATAGCTTTTTGAGAGCATTTTCAGTTAAATAAAATGTAATGGCTCTCATCTGTCTGGACTTGAGTAAAGCACTTGATTCAGTGCCTTATGAGAAAATATTACAGAGGATGGAGGTTTAGAAAGGGATTGAGGATGGGTAAGAAATTGGCTATAGGAAAGGAGACAGTAGGTAATATTGCAAGAACAGTATTTGGGTTATCTATAGTTAATCTTGTTTAATATTTTCAGTAATGCTTATGATTTGAGAAGTAGAGCTATGATGAGACACAGTTGGAAGGTGTTGCCTGTAAGAGAGAGGATTGAGACTGTATCTAAAAATGATTGAAATAATAGACATGAGAACAACTATGACAGTATAGAAATCAAGGTACCAGACTTAGGTCACAACTGTGGCTTTTAGTATTAGACTAGGATTTGAAAATTCCCAAAGGAAAGAAGGACTTGGGCTTCTTGATCGTAGAATGGCAATGAGCAACCAAAACAGGCTGGATCACAAAAAAGCAAATGCAGTCTAGGATAGGTCAGGACGAGTATGAAATGGACCAAGTGTTATTGCCTTTGTAAAGGCAGTAGCAAAATGTTTTGATGATCATATAAGATCTTGGTTGTCCATATTCAGGAAAGATTCAAACTGCGAGAGTTACAAAGAGACTGTGATGGTTCTGAAAAACCAGTCTTAGGAGACTGAGTCTCGCTTATTGTTTACAGCAAAATAAAGCCTGAAAGAAGGTTAGGTGGCTGTTTATTAAAGTAGGGAAAAGCAGCACTGGAGAGTTAGGGAAACGATTTAAGTGTAAGGGCTGAAAGAAGGTTAGGTGGCTGTTTATTAAAGTAGGGAAAAGCAGCACTGGAGAGTTAGGGAAACGATTTAAGTGTAAGGGCGTTATTGTCAGAGGAGTGAATTAGTGCAAAGGGGTCATAAATAAAATCAATCTGGAAATTGAATAATACTGTAATTTAGTATTGGAGGAGTGAGGTTCTGGAAGATCCTCTGAAGCAGTACGATGGAAACAAAATACCTGCTTCTGAAAGGCGATTTACGTTCCTGTATTACATGGCTCTGTGATAGCAAGGCTGCATGTGATAAACCCGGCATATTATCATCTTCTGTGGTCCTAGTTCACAAGATGAAGTCTGTTCTTCTGCGGGACCTACATACTTGCATAACTCTGGAGTCTATGCGTCCTATCAAATTGGCTTGTATCCAAGTACTTAAAATCAGTGGAGGGGAATTAAGTTTAACATTCTTGGCAGGAGACCAATCAGTGAAATAATGTAGCTTTTCACTCCTTTAATTTTAGATGTGGTGTGGTTTTTTTGTAGTGTGTATGATGGCATGATACTTGCTGAAAAATCAAGAAACTTTTCTGGAAGTTTTTTTTCTTGTCCTTCATTTTGCTGATCAGCTCATATGGTACCCCATACTGGTACAAAAAAAAAAAGTCTGCCCCCTGACAGCAAAAATGGCATTGTAATGTGAAATGAACTTTTTTTTTTTTTTTAAATTTTTTAGAGTGGCCAGCCTTTGTAAACTACTTTAACTTAATGTAACATCTGTATTCCTAATGTGTTCATGTGCTTAGAAAATAATTTAATATGGTGTTTAATAGCTGTATTATGAATCATATTTTTATGTCTGTTTTACAGCCTATTCGACACTTGAAATATTCATCCTTTAAGAAATCCTTGCTGGGCAGTGTTTCTGACAGTGGAAATGTAACTCTGTGGGATGTAAATAGCCAGAACCCGTATCATAATTTTGAAAATACTCATAAAGCACCAGCTTCAGAAATCTGCTTTTCTCCAGTCAATAAGCTGCTGCTTGTAACTGTAGGTTTGGACAAAAGAATTATTCTCTATGACACTTCAAGTAAAAAGTGAGTATATTAAAGACCTTTTGATTTTAGAAGGATCCTTACTTGGTTTTTATAAACTGAAAAAGCACGCTTAACTATGACATGAAATATTTAATTCAGACTACATTCAGAATGGTTGAGGTGGTTGGTGTATCACTATTGGAGAACCTGTCCCCTAGACCTTTTTGCTTTTCTATTTAAAAACCAAACAAACAAAACCCCCCAAACAATCAAAAAAACCAAGGCATGTGGGAATTAATCGAGGTGCTATATGTAAGTGACCTCTCCCAAGAGCTTGCATATGGGCTTTTCTTGTTGATACAGAGCAATTAGCTTCTGTGAGGGGCAGTACAGCCTGTGAGGACCTGCAGCCTGCTTTTCTAGTTCAAGATACAAGACATAGCTGTGGTAAGGTGCACAAAGCTGCTGAGATAGTGAGCCTTAAATATGGGACGGTATTGGTTGAAAAAGCAGGAATTATGGGGCATAGGTGATGGGGCTGTGTAGTAAGAGGGTAGGATGGCAAGTGGTGTCATGTGGGTTGTGCTCTAGCTGAATAAAAGCAGGAGTCTGGCTCTAGTTTGGAGGGGGTGTAGTAGAAGGATGCAAACTAGGACCTGAAGTTCTTCCCAGAGTTGTGGGAAGGTTAGAGTTGATAGGCTTGGGAAGCTAGAGGATGTATGTAGTATGATTGCTGCTGGAAATGATACCAGTAAATAACGTTGGTGTCAGAACTGCTGTTACGAAGGCAATTTGATCTTGTCCTGGTGGAATCTTTTGGGGCATATGCAGTCTTTAATTTGTTAAGCATGAGCACTTAGTATAAGCCTAATCCACTGTTCCATAAGATATTTCACTGAATTTACTTGGCACTGGAGAAGTGGAACGACTGACCTGTAGCTGAATTATGAAAGCTTTTATATTTTTTTTAGGTACTCTGTTTTGAAAAGTCTAACTTTCTCTAAAAGCTTCTTTATCCTGTCCTTTCTCCTACTGAAGATTACTGACAACAATAGTAGCTGATTTTCCTCTGACAACAGTAGACTTCATGCCTGATGGTACTACTTTGGCTGTAGGATGTTCCCGGGGAAAAATCTGCCAGTATGACTTAAGACAACTGACATCACCAGTGAAAACAGTTATTGCTCACAAAGGCTGTGTGAAATGCATACGTGTTCAGTTCAGTAGCACTTTTTCAAAGGTAAAAAAAACTTCCTTTTTATTGCTCAATATGTGGATTAATGAAAGCAAAGCATAAATTTAAGTTCTAAAAAACAAAATTAGCATTAAATTTCTAAGCATTATAGATGCCAACAAAAGTGGTTCATACCAACATAGAAATCATAAACTGCTCAGTCTTAAATGCCATTTTAGAGGGTTTTAATGTGGAATACCCCCCACCCCTAGCCTCAATGTAGAAATGAGTGAAACTTTAGGCTTAAATTTCCTGGTGTGAATATGCTGCCATTGCAGATCAGTTTGTGGCACCTTAGATTGATTTGTAGGCAGTAGCAGAAAGATCTGCAATGGCCCTTCCACTTAAGGGGAAGAGACACAGCTGCCTGTCTTGAGGTATTTTGCATGGTCTTATATATGGTCTTTTGCAGGCACATATAAACAGTGAAGAAGTTGATTAAATAATAGAGAAGGCTTAAGAGGTTCTTCCAAGACTTAATTAGGCTCTACTCTATCCAGAAACTGCATGTGTGCATTCAGTGGAGATGGAGAGAACCTTTGAAGTGGATTCTTTACTGCTCTGAGACTTTCCTCTTCTTCCAGCACACTTGCTGCTAGTGGTTGACTATTCCTTTACAATTTGGAGTCCCTAGTAATGTAATATCTTATTTTTCCTATGCCTAAGCCTAGGATCAAAATTGGCTCGTGCCAGGTCACTCCATTGTTACCATATGTTCTGTTGCTGTTTTTTGCAGGTCCACACAATATTCATGTAATAATACAGATGTTTCCCATGTTCTTTGAAGTTACGTTAAGATACTTTTTTTATATTTGTAAAGGTATATCTCCTAGGCAACCTTTGCAACTTGAACTGAATTTTTTTAGTATTTTGAAACAGAAGGAATATTAGCTTGTATTTTACTTTTAGCTGAAGGAATAATAACTTCTCTTAATTTGATCTGTTTTTTTCTTCAGTCTAATGTTATGGGTTCTTCAAATAAACCTGTATGCAAAAGAGTAGAAGTCAAAGCTGGTAGTAATCTTGGAGGAATTCAAAATATTGGCATCAAAAATGTTGCCTCTCAAGCATCAGCAACAGTTTCGTCTCATCTGACATTGCCAAATGAGAATAAGGGAGGAGAGGTTCCTCAGGAGAAAACAGGTAGCGTCTTCTTCCTACTTTTATACCCATTTGGCATAATGTAGAAGATGGAAGAAATATTTCATGCCTTGACCATTACAGTATAAAAACTTCACCGAGGGAAGGGCATTTGTTTGAAAGAACCGTGCGTACGTGCTTGCACATCTGCACCTTCTTATCCCTTCCCTACTATATTAGACATACTGTGAGACTGTGGGAAGTGAATTGGGTCCTATTACAAACTTTAGACACGTGAAGTCTAAAATTGTGGTCTTGAAGCAAAAGCATGTATTTAAACTTTAAAGGAGAAAACTCCATGGTGATATTGTGGGGCTGTCGTCTGCATTCTGACTTGTAGATTATCCTTATGTACATAATGTATTTTCTGACACAATGTACGGAATGCAGAGCTAATGGTTTGTAATTCTATTAATAAACAGGAGTAACAGACGTCATCTAAAAAACCCAACCAACCAAACAAAACACAGGGGGGAAAAAAAACCAAACCTAGTCCAAAAACCCAAGTGAGAACTGAACTGTATTTTTGTATGAGGCATGATTCCAATATCACATGGTAGGAAAGATGTTAAATATAGTTGAAGTATGATTAGTTGTATAACTGTACTTGCTATTTATGCTTCTGAAATTAACAAGTTCTTTATAAGAATTCTGAGCATTATTCTAAAATTCTGCCACTGTGTGAAATGTACTCTTAAAATTTTATTTAATTCAAGAGTTCTGAAAATATGGTCAAATCAGTAACACCGTTAGTTTGATTCTTGAAAAAATCCTCAGTCCATTTTAATGCAACAGCACTTTTTCCCTCCCGTTTTAAATAAGAAGAAATACGTCTAGCAACAGTAATTAGGCAATAAGCCACTACAGTCCATAGAGATGTGTTTTAATGACCTCCCTTGGGTATGCAGTGAAGTACAAGGTGAAGTAGAATGCTTCCTATGTATGCAAGAAGTGTTGCTAATCAGCATTACTGAATGGTGTGGAAATTTTATTTCAGTTAAAATGTATGATTTATTATCTTTATTTGAAGATGTAATGGCTGTTACCCCTTAAATAGGACCATGCATAATAAGTAAATGTTTTAAGAAAATAAAGGCTTACCAAGTAAACCAAATATTTTTCATTAAACTGAATGTTCACTTTAGAAGTAAAGACCTCTGTATGCTTCAGAAGATACGGTCTTTAAACTTAAAAATGGGAATGGATGAGAGACCACAAACTGCATTTGTTCTGTGGAAATTCTTCTAGACCCTGATATTAGGGGGTTTAACTTTGGAGGAATAAGGGGCCTTCACTAAAGTGATCTGATAGCTTATTTAAAACAAAAAACCATCTGTTCATACAGCTTATAAATGGACTGGGGCTTTTTGTCACAGGTATTTTGAAGTACAAAAGTATAAATGAAGTCAGAATGCGATGAGAAGTTTGGATATACTTTGAGCTGGCTTCCCATAAACTCCTATTTAACAGCCGACCTCTGGTTTAGGTACTTACTACATTTAGATTACTGGGAATGGGTAAAAATATACAAAACATGTTTTGCCCTATTTTATATTATACTTTTTCCATGTAGATCCTCTGTAGATTCTGGCACAGGTTGATACTGCACTTCTAGTTTGACTCAGTTCGCCAAGTACTTACTTAACTAGTAAGTGCAATCCTATGTATGTGTCACAACTGACACATCCGAAGGAGTGGAAAATGTGCTATATTAATACATTTAAAAGTGAAATCTTAAACCTGACTCAAGTCCCAGTTTATTTAAATACTTTGACATAATTAATTGTAGTCATCCAGTCACATTTGGATCACTTGAACAAGTAATCCCACATAGAGAAGTAGTTACAGGTTTTATGAACAGTGGTTTGTTTAATTTTTTAATTAAAGTAGGTACAAAGTAAAGCTTTTGTATGTGCAAGTGACTTATTTATAGGAGATTTATTTATGGATTGCACAGCACTAACGCTCTTTGCCTAGATCTTAACTTATACAAGCAAAATTTAGGCACTTTTAGAGTTAGGAGTTCAGTGAGGGCAGAATAGCGGCTTGCTTACAGTGCTAATCTGGTTTACAAACATACTAAATTGTGAAAGTTATTCAGGTGGTTATCTTAGCAGCTCAATTCACTTCTCCATGTATTCCTCATCTAAAAACTGTAGTTTGAATACTGGGGTTTTTTTGGATTTAAGATATGCTTCCATTCTTCAGACAACTGTCCCTGCTACCATGTGTACAAAAGCTAACTTTTCTTCCCCGGATTGGGTCAGGGATGGGGCTTGAGGGTGGAGTGGGGAAAGGTCTAGGAACAAGTTTCTTTTGTCTGCAACTGTAACCCCACTCTGATTTCCTAATATTAGAAATAAGTAGAGAATATCCTAACATCAGGTAAGCTTCAAAAGAGACGTTTCATAGAATTTCCCTTAGAATGCTTAATGGCCCCAGTGAAGCAGATTTCTCATCATAAATTTAAATTTTGATCATCTGAATGTGATCACCTTCTTAGCGGAAGGTGCATTCACTAGTTTTCATTTCATCTGATACACCATAAATTTGCTGCATCCATCACGTAGATTTATCTGAAAATGAGTGCATGCTCCAGTTTGATAACTCTCCTTTTCAAAAAGAGGAAAGGAATCCGACTATATCTTGTTTTTGTTAATAAGTATCTTAGCTTTTAGTTGTATTCACCTGCAATGACAGCCCAAATGTAGAAGTTAAAGTTGACCCTCTAACTGGAATCCGTAGAAGGTTCTAAAGTGCTTGCTGGACTTACCAGGCATCATGCTTGCTGTGAGATTGTTTAGGGATAACATATGTTATTTTTGGAAAACGTCAATTACTAACTGAGTGTTACTGTCCTTTTAAGGCTTTCCCCATAGTTGCAGCTTGGATGTGATTCCATCTAAAGAAACAGATTACGGGAGAAGTGCTGATTTAAATAATTTTGATGATTTCGGTCGAAGTAGTTTAGGAGATGTGTTTTCTCCAGTCAGAGATGGTAAGTTGCTAATACTGAAATTTGCAAAGCATCATTCACCTGCATATAGCATGACATTTTGACATTCGTGTGTTACTGACTGCTGTACTTACTTGGTATTTTAATTTGTCTTTGATTATGAACTTGATGCAATGATATGAATATTGATGTGGGTTTCATTTAATAAACACTTAATTTGTCTATGTTTTGGTACTTTGTAGATATTATTGCAAGTAAAGCGAATGAAGAACCTCAAGGAAAAGGAGATGGTAAACATACTTTCAGTATATTTTTCTTTGTCAGTGGTAAGCCTGTGGAGGCCTATGCTAGTTCTTACATGCTAATTTTGTTGTATCATTGAAAATAAACAAATGATGAAAGGAGACAGTGAAACGAATGAACTTTTCTGGAAACTGTCTAACACACTGAGGGTACTACGACACAACATGGTAACAGGAAATCCAAGAGTATGGTCCTAAAGTGATTTTGTTTTTCCTTTATGCAATTTATAGTGATATATGGACGCTTTTCATGCTTTATTACTTTCATAAGGACAGTGACGGTATAAGTCAGATTTAGGGATTTAGTTTTTGTGGGGTGCGTTTTTGGGTGATTTTTTTTGTTTATTTGTTTTGTGTGGGTGTGCAGGCATTTTACTTGTGGGTTTGATTTGGTGTGTGGGTTTGGTTTTTGACCTGCGTGTTTCACCCTTCGCTTCTGCTTTTTAGGTCTGGATTTTCAGTCCTACCTTTTGGGTTTGGATTTTCTCCCACAGCTCACCACTGCCTTACCAGTAAAAAGAAACACAGTGAGCAGTAGTGTACAAGGGATACGGTCTAGCCCATTACATGCACTTGTGGGATCTCCGATTAAAGAAGAGGAAGAACATCCAGAGACTGACACTAAGAAAATAAATCTTGGAAAACAAGAATCTAAAGAAGTCTTACAGCAGGTATACTATACTAATTATTGTTATGCATGGTCTTTTTAGAATCTTGACAGAATACTACTACTTGAAAGAAAGATCCTTAATACCATCCCAGCTAATCTTATTTTGCAACTCTATTCTCACGATTGACACAAATCTGTAAAATGTTGTTCAGTTTAAGTGCATTGGCCTTCAGACAATGCAAGATAAATGTATGTTTCTCTTTAAATAAGCTCAGGTTACAAAAGTTCATGCGAAACAAAACTGGGCTATCCTGAGGAATATTTTGATTTTTCTAGAAAATCAAGAATGATCATTAGTTGGTTGCACCAGTATGATTGATTGTCGTTTATTAGGTCTTCTTCCTTCTTGAGCTATCTTTGATACGCTTCTGCTGAAACCTGGCTCCTTTTGTCTTGCTTTTGAGAAGTCTGAGTTTGGTAGGAATGATGTTTATAACGTTGCCACGAAATGTGAAAATTAAGAGGCCCCTGTCTCTTGAACTCCTTTCTGTGTGTGTGCACTTGAGGCAATTTTGAATATTTTAGCAATCAATTTTTAAGATGTCTTGCTAGAAAATGAAAAGCATATATTTGTGAGTAGATTCCTAAAACCAAAAATGTTTGAAAGTGCATTCCTGAAAACTTAGTCTTCAGTTAGATAATTGTAATAAGTAGAGTTCATCTTATTTTTTTTTTAATTATTATTTTTATTGTCAGCTTTCAAAATCGAGCTCATCAAGCACAGAATCTGTAACTTTAAGTCCTCCACCATCATCCACTGCTGTAAAGGCTCCTGATACAAATGAGAGACTAGTGAAGAATATTCAGGCCCATCCTGCATATGATCTACCAGTAAATGGTACTACCTCAATAAGTAAGTTGATCATTTTGGCCCAGTTTTAGGCATGGTTGATTGCAAACTGATGTAAAACCTGATAAAATGGCCTTAGCATTAAAACAGAACATCCAATCTTGATTTTTCTGTAAATCCAATTAGCCTTCCTTGCACATCTCTAGTTGCCTCTGAAAAGACACTTTCTAAATCTGACTTTTTTTTTTTTACTAGGTAATATTTGAGATAAAATATTGACAAGCCTCAAGACAAATAAAAAGACCTCTTGTACTCCATTATGCTGATTTTTAAAAAATTTTTATTA
>NW_009186527.1:0-4828 GCF_000690835.1 Fulmarus glacialis
GGTGAGAAACGGCGGCGGTGAAGGAGGCGGGGCAGAAGGGCTGGAGGAGCCTTGCTAGTGCTCTGAGAAGTGTGAAGCTAATTTGCTGGCGTGCGGTGAGGAGGAAGAGCACTTTATCAGTCATTATGTCAGTGAATGGACAGGAGGCGATGGGCACACATCAAAATGCAAGAAATTCCGTTTGTGTGTGAGGAAAAACCCTTTTACAGTGAGGGTGGTCAAATACTGGAGCAGGTTGCCTGGAGAGGTTGTGGTCTCCATCCTCAGGGACATGCAAAGCTCCACTGGACGCAATCCTGCTCTGTGTGACCCCGCCCGAGCAGGGGGGCTGGTCTCGACCATCTCCGGAGGTGCCTTCCAACATGAACCGCCCTGTGATTCTGTGACTTAGGAAAACCGGCAATAAAGATACATGAATGCGATGTGGTTCAGGGTAGCTGTTATTATAAGTGTGGGGGATTGTACCCATGTACGACAACCACACACAAATACCAAGAGTGCCTGAAATCAAATTATATCTCATACCATCTCTGTATTCACTGCGTGGCTGAGGTAGGTCAGACACAGGTCGTACTAGAGCAGGGATCTAATGTTGTTCTGTATTGCTAGCGCTATTACCGCGAGTGTGTACATTACAGCTGAGAGGGATGGATAAGATCAGTGCCCCAGTGGGCAACGTGCTCTGTATACACCAAACAAATGACAGCCCCTGACCCAAGGAGTTTGAGGAGTGAATAGTGGGTGGAAAGTGTGGGAGGGAGGGTCTTACAGTCAGGGAACAGAGGCGTGGAGGGACTGAGCTCGATATAGGCTCCCTGGCTTTAAAGAGGTCTGGATCAGGCCCTAAGTCATGCTCCAGAAATCATCTGTACCGCAGGATCCCAGGTATCCATAAATATTTTTAGCTGCCTGTCATCTAGGCAGTTGGAATATCCTCCAGCCCGCTGCAAACCCAGAAGTCTATGGAACCTTCACAAACCCTGGGCAGAGATTGCAATAGGTGGTGTGTACAGGCTTGTGATTTCTGTTCCGGCAACACAAAACCTTAGGACAACTTTTAACGTTCAGACCCTGCAAACACATGCAGGAGTGAACACGTGGAGCAGTGTTGCTCTCGAGTGAGCAAGCTACACACGTCTGTGCTTTTGGGTTGCTGACTCTGAACCGTTAGTTTCTGCCGCAGTATGTTATCGTGCCGGTTTGCAGGATAAATTGCCCTGTGGAGCTGCAGGACTGCTAAACTGTAACCTCTGGAGTGGTGGGAGCAGCCCTAAAAGAAACTTTTGAGTTTCTAGGTTAGAAGTTACAGTTTAGGCAATGTATCAGAAAAGTCTTCCCGTGTGCCAAGATTTGGGTTGCTTGCGTGGCACAGCAAGAAAAACCGCGCTACACGCTCTGCCACATCTTGCTTTTGGTTTTCCCTGTGGTGTATACTGTAGGAGAGTGTTGCTACATCCCATCAGTGGCATTCATCTGAGTAGGGTGCAGGGGCTGGGAAGAGGGTAAGGCTCATGTTAATATTTCATCATTTTGCACATGCTTTTGGTACAGTTCTTCAAGGCATAAATACCTTTCTTCCTCTTCTTCTGATGAGCCCTGAATTGCAGTTACAACTGTGTTTGATAGCAGCACGCTCTCAGCGGAAGCAGTTGAGATGAAATGAATGGAGCATAATGATATAATTGTGATCACAAATAAGAGAGGAGGGCAGATTGTGAAGATAAAAAATCCAAGTAAATAACAGTGGCAAATGACAACACTACTATGAAAGTGTTGTTTTGGTTTAATGGACTAAGGCGTAAGCAGGAGGCTTTCCATGATACCATATTTTCATTTAAACACCCTTGGAGGTATTGGCTTGCTTACTATAAGCTTAGCTTTGACTAAAAAAATAGAGGTTTTTCTCCTGAGAAATGTCAGCTCTCACCCTGTAAACTTAGTTCTTGAAGTTAATGAAACACACTCAGGTAACATTAAGTGACTGCTGAAGTACCTGCGGGACTGAGACCGGCACTGAATGCTGATGCTTGTGCATTGCTGAGGTTGGAAAAGCCTCACTGACCTTGTTCGAGTGAAATGGGTTAAACGAACACGTCTCACTTGACAGTCACGACTGGCTGGGAGCGTGTTGCTTACTGGATAGCTCAGATGGTGGACAATAATACGGCAGTTGATTGTAACCCATTTGGTTATGACTGTCTGTTGATACCCTTTGTAGGCACATGCAAAAGTCTGCTGAAAGAGTAGCTCACGTTGATTCAGAGGCAGACCCAATGCTGGCATGCGTCTCTCCCCTTACAGCCTAAGCTGCAAATCACATTTTGGGATTAAGGGGGCATAATGCTGATTGCAGGCAAGGAGAAGCGCAGCCCTGCTACCTGGAGTTGCTTCATTGCCTGCTTCACGCTGAGAGGTTTAAAGAGATTCTTGTTTCCCCTTATGCTCTAATGATTTACCCTGTCTGCAAATCGGTCACTTTTGGTTGTGGGTAGGAGTCTTCAGAATGGCTGAATTTACTCCGGTCTTGCCATCTTTGGGGGTTCTGGACACAGCAGGTCTCTTGATTCTTTCTGATGAAATTTGAGTAAGTTGTGAGTAGTGCTAATCACAAAATGGAGGCAGGATCAAGCATCACTTCAACATCAAAAAAAAAAAAAAAAAAAAAAGCCCACTGCTTAGTCTTGTAGCTTCCTATTGTTGTGCAAGAAGATGTTGCCTTTAGGGAGCTATATACCTGTGTTTGTTTTTAAACAGGAGGTAAGTTAACCCAAGTTCTGTGTCTACTTGCATATTTTCTCATCCCATGTAATCTGACAAATCGTCCCGCAGCTGACACAAAAGATTATTAAAGCATTGACATGCCGTATCTGCAAAATGGCAGAAAACAGCTCTGGAAAAATGGAAACGGTTCCTGCAGAGTCTCTCTAATGAGGGACTGGCAATTCTCTTTGCACGGGTACCAATTTGTTAGCAGGAGTTACGAAACTTTCAGGAGCAAGGGGTCTGCTTCTTCACGCTGAACACTAGGAATGCAAGGACCTACGCTAGCTGAGATCTAGAAAGATTGCAAAACATTTCTTTGTCTTGATATTTTTTTTCCCCCTACTCTTTTGGCATGAACAGCCCTACCCAGGAAGGTCTGTATGCATGAGTATCGTGGAGAAAACTCAGCCACGGCTCTCCCAGCTTCGGGCCAAGGAAGGACACGGTGAGTCATGTTAGGGTTTTGCAAATACAGATGATCTTTGCGTTAGTTAGTTAAGTTACGCTGATGCCAGAGTATCATGCATGCCTCTAATTCAGACAAGAGGAAGCTATGTCTGCCTCACCCACATGTGCAACGAGGGCAACTCTTTAGATATGATCATCAGGTTTCCACTAGATGCTGCACTGGTCCGAGCACATTTCCCAGGACAGGCACTCTCAGCACCTCCTCACCTGGAGCCATGCGTGCAGGAGGAATTTGCTACAAGAGCAAGAACATGAGTCTAATATAGCAGCCTCCCTAGGATATTAGCAGTAACGCCTAACACGTTAGTGCAATAAAAGCACCGCGTCAACTACACTTGCAAAATTTTACTGGTACAAACCCCATTAGAGTTTTTTGGTGTAGCAGCTTTGCTAATGATGGCTGCAGCTGTGCCCAGTTAAGGGCTGCTGCCCCAGGTATAGATCCTCAGCCCCAGGTGAGGAGCAGTGCCAGGTAGCGCTCATGTGCTTCCTTTGGTTTCTGTTCAGTCCTGGGGCTGCGGGAGCAGGCATAGGTGACCGCTCTCAAATACCAGCTCCTGAGTCCTTCAAAACAAGATAAAAAGAGCTGCAGGAAGGAAATGCCTGGAGCTTTGTAGCCCTCTATGAACAGCCATGTTTCTTCATAGCTATATAAAAATGGCTTTTGGAGTGAAAAAGTAAAAGCTTTAGGTTGAAGGGTGCACAAAGAGTAAGTGTACCCCTGAGGTCTATTTACTTACTACCCTGGGTCGTTTACTTGTAGAAGATGCTTGCAGCTTTTATCCTTTTGGCTTTTTTGTTTTGTTTCTCTGGGTCTTCATGTAAGGGGGTAGCTCTGATATGTCTGTAATGCAACATGTCTTTCATGTGTGTGGTGGACCAGGTCTCTGTCTTTTGGGGTTTTATGCCTTGCAAAACGCTCCAGGACCTGACCCAGGAGGGCCCTTCCTTCCTTGCTGCCTTGGTTCAAGACTTGCGAGCAGAATTGAATTTAGCCGTAAGACTCCTGCCTTTGCTGGTAAAGGGGTATCGTGGTCAAGGTCAGGATGTTAAGCATTTTGCCAGTTGGAGCAGCAAAGAGCCAGCTGTGCTTCACTTCAGCCCTGGAAATCACTTACTGGAGTGGGACAGCACCCGGCCACCGAGGCATGGCTGCTGTTTGGTACACCCGGTTTGTTTAGAAGGCAGTATGGGTGTGTTTGGCAGAGGGGGAAAGCTGAAAGAGAAACAAGAGGAACGAGGTGCCTGGTTTTGCCTTCTGTGTTGTTACCAGAGGGCATTAGGGGCTCCTGTTGGCAAACTGCCCCAGCTGTGGGAGTTCTTGTCTGATGCCATGTAATGAATATTTCTTCACTGAATCCCCATCGTCATTTTTAACCAAACTGGTAGGAGGAGGACCTTGCCAGTCCCTTCCTTGGCCATCTCTTTGCAAGGGCCCCTGGAGCAGATGGGTCTCTGCTTTCAGGTGTCCCCACATCGCTGTGGGGCTGCCAGGGTCAGAGGGAGTGACGCTTTCAGGTGAAGGGGATGGGTACCAGCGGCCGGGCTGAGGGGGAGCGGGCGGGGAGCAGGCCGGGCTCCCCCTCCCCGGGCCAGC
>NW_009186528.1:0-222 GCF_000690835.1 Fulmarus glacialis
CCGCACATCCCAGTGAAACCTTCCGTCATGTCACCGCTGCGACACCGGGAAAAAACTTTCGTCAAGATTTCCCTGGGTGAGGAGGACAGCCCATAGCTCCGTCGGTTACTGACTGCAGCTCATTAAAGTATTAAAAGAAATAGGAACTATTTTCTCATCAGTCCCACTTTAACTGGAGAGTTTGTGTCGTGCCCCCCCCCCCCCCCCCCAACAGGACAAAAA
>NW_009186528.1:253-1191 GCF_000690835.1 Fulmarus glacialis
ATATAATGAGTTCATATGAAGTAGCTCTTCTCAGTGCTGTACCCCACTCTCGCTGCGGGTCACCGTTAGCTACTGAGACATTACGACAGAGATGGACCAGGGGACTGCGACGTTCCCATGTTTCCTTTTCCCACAAAATTGGGACCATCCCCAGTTGGCACCTACCATAGCCTTACACCGATGCGCTGACCACTCTTTCTGTAGGAGATACCACAAGCTAAGCACAATCAAGCTGCCCTTGCAAGGAATATGTTGGGAGCTGCAAGAAACGGCAGTAGCCATTCAGAAGGTGGCAACCATACCTCTGTGTAGACAAATACACCCAAGTGTGACAGAGCATCTGCGATCAGTCGTCATTTGATTTTGCATGAGATTTAAAAGCAAGCTCTCTGGTGGTCTGTTACAACAGATCTTTCGGTATTTTGCTGAGAAAGGTTTAGCTTCTTTTTAATGTAAATTCTCAGGCAGTTGCAATCAGTTCCCCTTTCAAGCCTAGATGGATTCCGCACTTCAGTAGTAGCTCAACTTTCTAATTTCTAAAACACGTTAAAGCTAGTGGGAGTCTATTATTTGATCTCAGTACTTGCTGATCTCGACTGGTCCCACTGGCTCACATTCGAAAGGAACAGCAGCCATCTCAGCAGAATCAAAACCATGAGTAAATTTGGGAGTCGTTTCCTACATCAGATAGTCAGATCTAAGTATCTGCTATTTCCATCATTTTTTTACAACTTTTGGCAACCATGGAGGCTAGTTTCAGTGAAACAAGGCTATTCATATACAATTATCTGGGTTCTGCCAGTGTCCTTTGTGTGATTCTTTGGCAAACCAGACAGTTCAATGTGGTTACACGCTTTTTTACTAATAAATGCTGGACAGCGTTAAAAGCAGAATTGGCTTTTCGGCCTAATGGGATCAGGCCCAGCCAGCACGGGTTC
>NW_009186529.1:0-18838 GCF_000690835.1 Fulmarus glacialis
GCAGCTTTCCAGCCACTCTTCCCCAATGGAATAGAAGTGCAAGTGTAATACGTTGCCTGCACATAGCCAAGAGCACATCTACTTTGCAGTTGGTGTGCAGGATCATATCCCTTATAGGCTCAGCCAAGCTGTTGTTAGCTGATCGGAGTAACTGTTGTATCAATACATGTTTTTTTGGGGTCCCACAATTACTGGTGATCAGCCGGAGCAGTGTTATGTCCCCCATGCTATTGTCTGTGCTGACTCGATCAAAGCTGGTGTGAGCGGCTTATTGAAAAATCCGTGTGCTGCTTGCAGGGCAGGAGCTGCGCCTTTTTGCTTGCAGGGCAGCTGTCCCTTAGCAGGGTGAGCCTAACATTATTCCATCATACCCGTGCTCCTGCCTGCTTCACCCCCAGCTCCAGGTTAAGTACTGCGTTAGTTAATGAGCAGCCATCTGTCTAGGGGGATCTCTCTCTCCTGGCTGTGCAGGGACTCCCACCATTGCTCTAGAGGGTTGCTGAGGGCCTATGCTTGCTCTGGTCTCTGCTGTTCAGGCTTCCTTCTGCAGTTGTGGAACTGGTTTCTGTTGGCATTCAATTAGCACCTGGTTCCCCTTATCTGTAGTCCTCAGAAGAGGCAGGACTGATGGCCCCTCCAGGGCCGCTGCAAAAGCCTCAACCCTGAGGCTAGCGGTTCTTAAACTGTCTCTGCTACTTAATCAGACAGGGAAATGTTTAACAGGGACTAAGGAAAAGATACTGATGAAAGCATCTTGGAACAGTATCACAAATCACTATTATTTGGGTTGAGGGAGTAAAAATAACATGGAGGAATAGCATAGGGGGCTTGTCATCATGTAAGCAAGTGTGACTACTGTGTGCTTCAGTTTAGGTGTCCTGGGGGGGGATGGAACTGAATATTCCCCAGAACTTAAAAAGTAAATAGGAGGCAACTTTTTTTTTCTACATAGTTCTCATTAATGTTTCCAAAGAGAAGAGCAGGTTTTTTTCTAGGCTAAGTCTGCGAAGATGAACGAAGACAAATGTTGCAGGAAGTGTTGGTAGAAGTGATTTAAATAAGTTTTCTTTTGTGGGAAAAATTCCATATTCTGTTCTGGTGTCCATAGTAATGCTCAGTATATTATTGTAATGTCAGAAATACTCCTTAAAAAAATAAATAGGTTGATCTTTCTTCTCGTTTAAGCCTAAGCTGTTATCCTTCTGCCAGTTTGAGTCAGGACTTTAATAAATTATCCGGCATTTACTCCCTGGTACGTAATGGAGACATGTACTGTGCTCCTGACACAACAGGAAGCCCAGATCCTGCCATAGAGAAACGGCTTGAGTGCGAACCTGGCTCCAGGGAATCCTCACTGAATCTGGCCAACAGTATTTTCCTCCTTGGCTTAATTGTTGGTTCGTTATCTTCTGAAAAGCAATAGCAAAAGCACGCAGGAGTTGAATGGGTGCAGTTTAATTTGCCTACCAACAAGGACTTGCTTTATAAATAGCAACATGGAGATATGTAAAACTCTGTCAGCTGCTAATAAAGGAGCTTTTCTTTTATGTGTAAGTTACAATATAGCAGTAATAGCAGCTGGGCAGTATTTGTGCTTTCCCTTACCTTCCTAGGATGTCAGATGCCCTGTGTATTTTGGGCATCATATATTCAATTCTAAATGGACTGTAGTCATCAGTTCCTACTCTGGGCTTCCTGGATTTCATTTCTGACTGCTACTTTTCCACTTCTAGCTTCCAAAAAACACTCACGACAAGTTTTCTGCTTATACTTACATGCAATTTCCATTCCAATAAACATTTTCCTTACAGCTTTTTCACAAATTCAATACTTTCTGAAATCTGCTTTACTTGCGTTTAGTCTCACGGTGCTGCGTGTAACAGCACTTAACTCATATCGGCAGGATTGTGGTGGCAGTAAATCATGGGATATAGGAACTGCAAGTAGTCTGGGGCTTTGCTTCTAGCACGGCAGTGTGACCAGGACATTAATCCAGTTGATTGTCTTTCTAAAGGAAATTTGATGCAATGTTTCACCCCCACTTTTTAACCGAGTCTTGAGTTACTATTTCTTCTTTTTTAAATGGAAAAGCCAGGATCCCTACTGCTTTTCATCCTCTGTCTGGTTGCTTGCAGGGTAAGATCTTTCCTGTAAACCTCTGGTAGACATTCAGCGTGCTGTGTTCTGCCCTGAGTAGCTTTACTCCTGACCTTTGTGAGACAGCCACTAGGCAATAGCGTGGCTGGATATGAAAAAGATGAAATCCTCTCTCCTTTGAATAGACGGGAGGGCTCCTGCTGGCTTTGGGGCACCTGGGATGTTACCTGCTGGCTTCACAACTTTTTTCTGGTTCTCTGTGTACTGCAGTTCTTGTGCCTTAAAGGGGTGGCAATAGAGGAAAAAACCTAAATGAAACTAGTGCTGTAGCCCACGCAAATATTTAAGCAATGCAGGGTTTTTTCTTTCAGGTGAATCTTTCTACAGTTGCAGCAATGGTGCATTAGGCAGCAGGAGTTAGTCTTCTGCCTTGTCACAGGTCAGCGGTACATGTGGAGTAGAAATAAGCTTTGAATTATGTTTGGGGAGGAAAAAAGGGTGCATTATGGTAAATGCTATGATGCACAGCCCTTTCTGAGTTTATTGATAAGCGATCTTGCAGGATGGCTTTGCCATAGTACTTGGTGTTGGTTTTACTACGTCTGTTTTCTCTACCCCCCCACCATTCATCTCACTCCCCAAATCATTTTAAGGGAGACTTTTCCTAGTCTCAAGTGGCCTTAGCCAAGCTATTTCCTCTCTTTGTGCTTTCGTTTCCCCAGCTGTAAAATGGGGATAATGAGACCTGCTTTCTTTTGTCAGGCACTTAGAGATGTGCTTACGAAATGTGCTATTAAAAGGCTTTCTATGTATAACTTCTATACAAACAGCGGTTGTCCAAGTTTATTTGAATTACTTTATTAAAGTCCAAGGTTCTGAACATCCTTTGTTTTTAAGAGAGGATGTTATTTATGCAGTAAAAATGCTCAAAATGTGAAGCTATTGATTGTTGCTGATAAGTTTATGGATATTAAAGCATTAAATCATCACCGCCTTTTATCAGTGATTCCGGTGTCTTTGGAAGTTGAAAGCGGTTCTGCATAGCTAGGTCCCTTGATTACCTCGGAGTGATCAATAAAAGGTTTTCAGCAGAAGCTTTTATTGCCACGAGGTTAAAATGTTCTTCCTGTGCATCCTGTACATGAGGACTTCAGCTGGAGGAGAAAGATATAACAATCCTTTGTGGGGTAACTGGATTACACAAAAATATTTAGGCATTATGTTGAGGTAGATATTGCCACTTTAGGTTTCAATTCCCCTCCGTCGTCTGTTGCACTGCCTTATGCTGGGAGCGTTTTCTTGCTTGTCATCGTGCTTGTCCAGCAAGTTCTGTGTGTGTTAATTGCAGCAAACCGACGGCATTCAGGGAAAGGAGGAAAGAGTTGGAAGCAGAGAGGCAAAATCAAAGCTAAAACTGTTCAAAACCTCTGTCTCTCGTTAGCTGAAGAGTGTCTGTCTGGTGGCTCATGAACATGGAAGGACAGAACCTGTCCATGAAAGGAAATGCAGAGCCCAATTTGAAAGCACCAAGTGCTGAAACGGGTGCTCGGTGTTGTCTGCAGGAGAGCTTCGTGCCCGCCAGCCTCTGCTGCTCCTCCCTGAAGTCGTGTGGGGCTCTGCCCTGCTAAAATGCTGATACTGGAGTTACAGCCCTGAAATACCTCAAAATACTCCTGTGAATTTAACATTTTATTACCCACTGAGAGTACAGGACGTAGCTTGTTGTTGTGAGCAGCTCAAAAGCAGCTTTCGTTTTCTTTTGCAGACGGTTTCCATCCTGGAGCAGAGGCTGACGCTCACTGAAGACAAGCTGAAGGAATGTCTTGAGAATCAGCAGAAAATCATTCAGAACAAAATGAGCTGATTTCCTGAGAGAAGACGGGAGCCGAAGGTGTTGGGAGGTTTGAGGTTGTTTGTGTTCCTAACAGACTCGTGTGACTTGCTTTAACGATTTTGAGCGCAATCTATTTTTCAATTGGAATGTACAGTTATTGTATCTGTAAATAAGCTTTGTTATTTTACTAAAATAAAATGAATATTTTATTCATAAGCATGGATAACGATTGTGATCTCCTGCGTTTTCCAGAGATACAGCAGCCAGCATGTGGTCTGAGTAGTAACTAGGAAGGTTGCATCTCTCCTGCCTTTAGTGCTGCTGAGTTAGTTTTAAAACGTTTAAACATCTTGGGGTTGCCAAATGTGTGGCGTGGGCTGTATTAGGCTTGTTGCTGAGGTGTGTGCTGGCTGTGGGTGACAAGCAAAGAGCTCCCAGGATATTTCGGGCAGTGGGAGTTCACCTCTGTTCTCAGACCGTAGTGAGCAGGTGAGGTCCCAGCGCATCCGGCACCTGAAGGTCTGTCTTGCCCGAGTCCCAGGTGGTGCCTGGCAAATCTGACAAAGAGCAGTTCAGACCTGGATGGTATTTGTGCAGAGGTGATTAAATCCAATGGTGGGATTTAACCTGCTCCCTTGTGCGATGTGTGAAAAACAGTTGCTTGAGGCTGGAAGAGAGGCCCTGGCATGTCAGATGCAGGGTGGATTCCAAGTGGATTTTGCTTCGTCTTCATCTGCTTCTTGAATTAAAGGCAGGGTAGAAGGAGAGGAAAGGCAACCAAATAGCAGAACGTTTGCTCTGTTGTGGAACTCCCCTCTTCTTGCACCGGACTGCCTTTATTTTTCGGTCGTTTTGCAGATGTTTTCACAGTTGAATAGCTCATCACTTGCACCTACGCTCTCACCCTGCTCCCCTCATCGCTCCTCCTGACTTTTTCAGGGCTTTAGCAGGTGTTCAATATGTAGCTGCACAAGAATTTGGACTTCTGGGAGATCCTGTTCTCCAACACCTCTTCTGCTAACACACTGGAGGTCTCCTTTCTTGCAATAAACTATTACCCACATTCCTGGAGAAATGAGCTGCGGGAACTTGAGCACCTCAGGGTTAATGAAACCCCCCTCACCACTGTCTGTCTGACCTCTTCAAACAGGGAGACTACCTCAGTCTCTGCCCTTAGTGATCCCTCCTGCTGCCACCGCCTGCCAGCTGCGCACAGCTTCCAAGGCCCCCGTCTCCAGATGTGCTGTGGGCGTTCTGGATGTTTGCCTGAGGACTGGCTGGCATTCTTATTTCACGTGGGGCTTAGCAGATCTTAAGGCCAGCCCATGTGTGTTTGGTTTTGTTTTCTTATTTTTTTCCCCACCTGTTTCTGTTGCAGGCTGTGTCTGCTGGTACAGCATCTTGATAGTGTTAATCCTCCTCATCCCATCTGGGTGAAGCTGTTTGCATTCCCCTGCCATCACCAGGAAGCTTCTGGTGTCCTTCCCTCCTGGTACTTTCTACATCTCCAAGAACCCCTTGTTGGCATTATCATGGTATTTCACTTTTTCATTTGTGGGAGGCTGAGAGCTTTCTCATTTCCATGCTTATTGGGTTGATAATAAATCTGAGTTTCTCTCTGCTCTGCCACAGACTGTTTTCTGTTTCCAAGCTCCGAGTCTGATAAATCATTATTTTCTCTTAGATTACGCTAATGGAATCAATTCAGTGATATTCTACCGTGCTCTTGCTAAAAGCTTTCAGTGGCTTTCTGCTGAGAGACTGACATCACTTTCATTGAAATGAGCTTATGTTGTGATGTGGTTGTGTGGGGAGGAGGGGACTCAAAGGTACGTGCAGACAATTTGCTGCTAGGAGAAGGCTGTTCCTGCCCTGATCTTCTGCCGCTGAAGCGATGACAAAAATGAGTTGCAAGAGCCTAATTTATCAACTTGATCCTCAATGTTGTGAACTGGCCTTTGGGGTGGGGGTGTGGAGGGGAGAAGAAAATTTAAGCTATTCTAACACTCATCAATTTTTAAGCTTCGCTTCAAAAATAGCAAAAACAGCCTTTGGTTCCTTTTAATGTGTAGTTTCTAATGTCTTAGAGACCACAGAAGCAATTTGTATATAGTATTTTAGGGAGAATGGCAATACAAATGACTTGGGCACATTCGATAGAGACAATTTTTCCTTTCAGATGTTCTGAGTGAATCCATTTGAAAGATTTAATTGTGCTTCTAAAACAGATGAGATGCTCAGGTGCTGAAGGGCAAGCCAGTGGGATGCAGGGAAAGTTGCTTTTCTGGACTCAACTTCTTAAAAGCACTCATCTGATCAATACAACATGTTGTTGTAGAGGTAACCCAGGGTGGGTGGGTGTGGGGAGTCAGGAGGAGAGGGAATCTAACAACCTCTGCGTGATTTAGGTGACAAGAAAGGTAATCTAAAGGGAATTTTTTCTGACGGTACTCTCCATCTCAATCATTTCCTTGTCCCAAATCTCAGCAACTTGCTCTCTCTTCTTTTCCCCTCCTTACAGCCTCTTACTTGGATTAGGATATCAGAGCTTAAAATGTACCAGCACTTCTAAAGGGTGGCTATTGCTTGAGAGGCAGGCAAGGTGTGGAAAATACAAGATTTAAATTATAATCCTTGTGCTTAAACGTTGAGCAATAACCTCAAAAAAACATCTGAGGAGCCCGAATCCTATTGCCTGTCTTGTCCCTAGGCTCCATGCTTAATTCTATCCACTAAGCACCACGGGTTTTGAGTGCTGAGGAGAGAGTAGCCTCCTGACTGAGTTAAATCCACTTTTATTTTTACACTCATGATCTTTTTTTTGACTTGGGAACATCTGCAGCAGCTGATTTGTGAAGCTGTTAACTCAGGGAGCAATGGAACAGCCAAGCGAGGAGGAGCACGTTGTTTGTACTTGGGCTGACATCGCTTCTACGCCATGTGAGGATATACTTTACCTTGAAAACCACTTGCGGTGAACTCTGTGCAGGGGGAGGCTACAAAGAGTTAAGGATTTTGTTTTGGATCTCCAAGGCATGCTTGAAGCCAAGTTCTTAAAAAAGTAGTTTAATTTGTTGCCATTACATTTGCCAGACGTATGACCTCACTAAACTTTTAGCAACAGTTCTTTGTGCCCAGATTGGCCCCTGGGGAGCCCAGCGCTGCTGCAAATGGCTTTTTGGCTGCTATGAGTATGGAGCATGTTAAACATAACCATGATCTGTGAAAAAGTAAGAATCTTCAAGCACTGCCCACTTTCCTTCCTGTCTGGGAGCTGGAATTGGACTGATACCACAGCTGAGCTCATAACTGAATAGGCAAAAACACCAGAGCACTGTGGTATTGACTCTTCTGGCCGGGAAGCAAGATGGCCAGGAGCATCCTCTGCCCGCAGGGTCGTCACTGGACATGAGTCCGCCAGCTAACTAGAAAATAAAATCCAACTATGATCTAAGTAGCTGGGATAAAACTAGCCAGCCTCGTGGTACAAATCACTTGTTATATAACATCTTTAAAGAGCTGCTTTTGAGCGAAATGTTTTTTGAAACACGAGTGAGTAGGAGGGGAGGGAAGCGAATCATTTTGCAAAGGTTTGTCACTTGTGACGTGAGAGCAGGGCTGCATTTCTTCTCTTGCTTTTAGAAATGGTTGGTCTCCAAGTGCTTCTCAAATGGCGTGACCTGATCAGCTGTAGTTTTGGGAAGAAAATGCAATGGGAAAGAAGATTCTCTTATTGATGCTTATCTGCATATTTAACCTGGATTTAGTGTGCTGTAGGAAGCTTTATGTGTGTCTCCGGGCAAGCTGGGATCTATTTCCAGCTCTGCAGCAGAACTGCCATCGCAGGCAAACATCACTCTTCAATCCTCTGGTTCCCCTTGTCAGGGAAGATGCATATAAATTACTTCCTCTTCCGAGGTACAGGTTCTGTGGATGAAGAGCTCGTTAGAGATTTGAAAGTAGTGTGTCAGGGAAGAGAGAGGTGGGCTCGCTTCCAGAGCACAGGTCTCGAGCATCCTTTACTTTCCCCCCGTCTCCTTGCAGCACAGCAGCCGTGCGGCGGGGGGATGTGTGCTCAGCGCCCTTCTGCTATTCAGCACCAGTGACGGCTGTCGCCTGGGGCTTCAGGTGGAGTTTGAAGTTAACTGGTATCACTTCTGACCGAAGGTCGGGGGTACATGCTTACATCAGCGTGTTGGGAGAGGGTGCTGTGGGGTGGTTTCTGAGGAGGGATGAACATCGTGAACCTCTGGGGATATTCTGGCAGAGGGTAACTCATGGTCTGCTTAGCTGCAGCTGAGACAGGCCAGGTCACCACTGCGTGAGGCCATGAATTTGCCATCTGCAAGGAAGTCTTTCCCCAGTGACCACCCTTAGATTTCTTTATATTCACTCCAGCCCTCCAGTCCTTCCTCCCTGATAACGCAATACAGCTGGAAACACACCATTTTGTTGTCACAAAACAGTTAGGCTGAATTAGTGCCGTGACCCAGTGCCAAAAACCTGTTATCTCCATTCCCCTTTGCTGTTTCTGCTCCCTACAGGCGTCTCCCATGCAGCTAATAACTCACTGCCGCTTTCAGGACACCAGTCAAGCTGAGGATATGGTGATGCTCTGTGTGGCACGATGATTTTTCTGCAAATGTCGAGTGAGGAGTGCTGCAAAGGCGGATCCTGCTTTCTCCAAGAGCTTGTGGCTGCATGGAGTGTGTGCTGTTGGTGGTAGCTGTTCTTTCAGCTGGTGACTGAAAGGGTTAAGCTAAGTAGCTGCCTGGATGGAGCTCCTGCATGGCCTCACTTGCCTCTCAGGCGCTGCTCTTGGCAATGTTTCCATTGTCACATTTGCACAGCCCTGCTGAAAGCCAGAGCTGACCTTTGGTGCGCAGATCTCCCAGCTGAAAGAACAACTTCACTGCTCAGCTGAAGTGGGCAGATCCTGTGGGCCCTCCCAGCTTGGGAGTGTGTGCTGGGCACCATGAGATCTTCCCAGGAGGAGAACCTCCTCGCAGCATGATATAGGCTGCGGGGGGGAGGTCATTGCTTTTCCCTTTCTGTGAATCTACTCTGCTACATGTAGATGCTGTAACAGCAAGAAAGGCTCTGCCTGCCTGCTGCTACGCTTGGTCCATATGGTGTGGCAGGTGCCTTGTGCTAACCAGAGTTAACCAAGATGGTTTTCATCCTGTGAAAGCCTAGGAATATTGGGTTCTTTTAACTTCCGTCCTACCTTCCAGTTGCTGGGCCAAAAGGCTGTGGTTGCTTCAGAGGTTGTTGTTCCTTTCATCCTGGGGGCAGTAGATGTTGGTTTCTTCATCAGTGTCTTCTGATGCAGGCCTGTGGCTGGAGAAGCTTCTTATTGTGTGTTGGACTCGCTAGACAAGATCTTTCTCCAGGAGTTAGGGATGAAGATTTTGGCTTTTGGTGCTTGTCCCTTGTGAGCATCGGTCAGTATAACCAAGACAGAGGTAGTTGTGCTACTGCAGAAGCTGCTGAGTGCTCCATTTTCCTTTATTAAACGTGGTTGGAGCAGAAGCGCATGACGTGTCGCTACTGAGAGCTGGTGGCCCACAAGCCAGGATGGTTGAAAGTTTCATATGGCTTAATCGCGGATTCTTGGAGACTCCGGGAGTGGGAGGGTGGGCTTTGGTTTTGCAGCTTTGCCTCTGCGGTGTTTCATCCGATCTTATGTCTGCCTGTGGTGATGGCAGAGTTTAAGAAACCCTTCCCCAAAGCAGCCTCAAACTTGGCCAATGCAGCGAGGTCAAGATGGTGTTTGGGTTCTGCTTTTGAGGTCATAGGGACGTGGAGAAGCCTTGCAAAGCAAGGCTGTGACAAGCTCCTCCTCCACTTGCTGTTTCTTCATTTCTGCCACCTTCTGTGCTGGGCTGCAGATGAAGTCCCTGTTAGGGCGATGCTTTCTTACGTGGAGGTGGAGCGAGGCAAAGGGCTGGAGTGGAAACGGCAGCGTTGAGCTGGGAAGTGACTTACCCCAGGCTTCAGGTCCGAGAGCGCAGGTGGGAAATGGCAGGGCCTGTCTCTGTTCTCGGCGCTGATGCTACCCAGGAACGGTGCTCTCAAACCCTCCTGCTCACTAGGCATCTCCCCTGTCGTGCTCCGCAGCAGCGGTGGCACAGCTGGACAGCGGCTGGCTAAAAGAAAACTGGATGGGGGAGATGTATGGGAACAAAAGCTCTCAAGATGATGCCCCAGCAGCAGAGACTAAAATCCTGCACGCACGATGGAGAGGTGTGATTTGGGAGAGGTACAGCTGCCTTGCCACAGAGCTGTCCTCTTCTTCAAGGGCTTGGTCTTCAGTACCACGATGTGACAAAATACTTCGGGTGCTTCCACAGCTTCAGGAGTGAGAAAGGCAGGCACAAGCTGCAGGTTTGTGGGGCAAGACCCCTCAAGGTGACCCAATTGAGTATGGCCATACCTATGTGCTGTTGATTAACAAATAGCTTTGATGCCACTTGATCTTTTGCTTAAAGATCAGTGCGAGCCTGCTGGGTTATTTTTTTGTAGCTTCTGTTTGTTTCCTAAGGGAAAAATTATTTGACCTGTGTATTTGCACGATGTGTTTCTTTCCTTTATTATTTATGAAATCAATAGATCTTAAAAAGGAACATTTGCTGTAAGGTGTGCTGGAGGAGAATGCGAAAACCTGCCTGCTAGCACGGCCTTTCCCATCAGCCAAGCCTCTTTGCCAGAGAGGGGGAGAGGAGCTCACCTGAGCATAAAGGGGTGGTTTGTCCATGAAAGTGCTTTGACAGCAGCCCAGGTGATGGGGGGCAAAAGCAGAAATTCTTGCCTGAGTACCTGCAGGTCACATGGTGAAGCAGGGGCAGGAATAAGGGTGGGCCATGGGATCTGTCTTCTAAATTTGGCAGCCCAGGTGGGAGAAGGGGGGCGTGATCCAGGCTACGTGCTGCAGAGGACGGTGAAAATTCGTTAGATACCTTTAACTGGGGCTCTTGTGGTGGCGTTGAGCAAGCTCGGTTTGCTCTGGAGACTTTGCAGCAGTCCACGGGGCTGCTTCATCTCATTTTTAGAGGGCAGATCTGTTGCTCCGGTGCAGCTCCCTGCTCAAGATGGTACAAAGCTATCTCTTGGCTATGCCGAGACTGTCCAGACTGTCATTTACTAATACACCTGCATCAGCCCATTTTGCCTGGCAAGGTGCCACATGTTCCTTTGCCTCTAGGTCCCATGCCCCAAACTGGCCTGCTGCTTTCCAAGCTGTGGCTTTGCCAGCCTTCCCCTGCAGACAGGAGAAGTAAAATTCTGCACGTAATGAGGCAGCAGCGAGCAGTCTCAGCTGACCCAGCCAGCAGGGATATACCTTGCAGTCATGTTTTGCAATGGGATCCACTGGTGAAAGGACTCCTGGATAGCCAGAAATGTCCGAGGTGTGGCCCAGGAGCATCCTGGCTTTGCCTTCTCTCTCTGCACCCGTGCGAGCTGGAGAAGGGCCCTCAATCTCCAGCCTGGCTCAGGTATGGTCACGAGCTGGTGTGAGCAAAGAGCCAGCTGTTACCCATGCTCTGCTGGCTCCAGGCATTAGTAGCCCAGCACTGGCATGGCTTTTTTAGAGGAACCAAAGCCACCAGAAGAACCAGCTTCTGAGCCAGCTGATGCAGTGCCTGCCTTTGATATCAGCTGGGGATGTGGGAGAGGCATCTCCTGCAAACAGTGGAGTTCAGTAAGAGAAAGCGCTTTTTGCCCCCTCGCTGCTTTCTGTTTTTCCTGTTGCAAGTGAGTGTCTGCTCCCTTGGAGTCAAAGGGCAGCTAGTCTGGATTTGACAGGTTGGAACACAGATGCTTGCGGAATAAGTCCTTGGAGGATGCCCCAAGAGCTGGGGCGGGGACTGGGGGGCTGCAGAGGTGGCCTTGGAAGGGGAGAAGATTTGTGGAAAAATCAGGCAGCAGGACCAGGGGGAGCTTGGGGTTAAACTGCCCCTTGCTGCTACCAGGTAATAAATTAGGTAACCTGAGCACCAAGCAACAAACCACTCCATCTTGATGCCCAGGGAGGGAAGGAGGGTGGATGGGGAGCACAGCTCCGCGGGGCAGGGCACAGGGGCTGCTCTGCACGTGTAGGTCCCGCTCCCGGAGCCCAGGGAGCTCTCCTGTGCTGCCGTACCCGCTTGTGGGGTCAGGAGCAAGCCCCTGGGTGAAGCCCTGGTCCCTTGCTGCTCCCCTCTGTGGGATTTCTCCATGATAGCATCTCTGGACGGAGCACGAGATCTGTGCCAACGGTCCCTCCGGCACCTGCGCCCCACAGCAGCGATTCCTGCTCGGAGTTACCTCCATCCCCTCCCCGGTGCTGCAGAAGGCAGCAGCTGGCAGGGAAGCGCCATGTTGTCTAACTCAGCGGTGGGTTTGCTGTTCCCAGGCTGGGGTGAGGGCTCTGGTGTGGCCCCAGATTGCAGCACGCCTGGGGTGATTTTGCCACTTCTGGCAATTTGCTGCCTCAAGCAATTGCCTGCTTTGCCTGTGCCAAGAGCCAACCTTGCTGCCCGCTTATTAGGTGACATTTTAACAGAGTGATACTTGCTTGAGCGAGATCTAGAGCTTGGGATTGGTGCTGAGTCGTTCCCTGCACCAGACATCAGTCGCTTGCTTTGCTTCAAGAAACAAAGTTGAAGAAGTCTCCGGCTCTGCTCCCTTTCCCACCCCTCCGATAGCAATGGCCCTGTTGTGTTGCCCTGCGGCCGGCGTGTTTCCCTGCGCTCCCTGCCCTGCGGCTCAGCGGCTTGTTTCGGAGGTTACATTCTTTGCTGCAATTACCCCGCTCTCCTGCCTCTCCTTACTGTGTGCTGCCTTTGTTGCCGGCTCTCAGAGGAGAAGCAAAGATGAAAGAGAGCAGAGATGATTATATTTAATAGCAATGAAAATTGGCGTGGTGATTGGGGGCTGTTTTCCTTCCCTCTCTCCCACCTATTGAAGTTGGGAGGCAGCTTTGAAACTGCACGTGGTCAGCTCACCGGGACTGTGCCGGGCTCCACCGCGGCACTGGAGGGGAGGGGAAAGCCAGCAGCATGCTTTACATGCATCCGTGTTATCCGGGCTTTCCAGCCTGGCCCCAGCAGTCAGGAAAGTAGCTCCCCCCACTCCCCCCTTTTAAATGAAAAGCCCCTTTGCCCCCTTCTGCAGGTGCATGCTGCCCTGGCCCCATGTAGGTGGCTTGCCTACCTTTTAGATGCAAATACCTTGCTAATTTCCAATGATGGGAAAGGAGCAGCAGAAAGCTAAATGAAGGTCAGCTAAAGCCATCTTTTCCCTCATTCACCCTGGCATTCCACAGGCTTGCTCAGAGAGCTGCGGGATCGGCTGCCCCTCCTCCTGCAACAAACTGCTCTGGCCCCGTCTTGGGGTCCAAAGCTTTGGGAGAGGTGTTGCGCCCCAGTGTTGCTGCTGCTGCTGGGGTTACGCTGGGAGAAGGCTGCTGGAGGTGGGAGCTGCCAAAATGCCAGTTGGTAGATCCCCAGCAGACACTGCAAAAGCTTCTCCCCATCTGGAAGATCGATGTGAAACGGACCCCGTGGCACATAAGGTGTTCGGAGAGCTCGACGGCTGAGCGAGCGACAGAGGGACTGTGATGTGGTACCGGCGGCGGAGGCAGCGTGTCTGTCTGTCTGTTTTGAGCAGAGTGAGTGTCAAGGCCACTGGTGCAGTGCGACCACAAAGGCCAGGGGTAAGTGCATGCTGTGGCCTTGGCAGGCATCCCCTTTAAAAGCATGAATATGGTTCTTATCCCAGTATTTATTTAACATCCCCTTCCTTCCTCAAGCTAAGCCGTGATTGACCCTTGGGGACAACTATTAGGCTCAGTCCCCTCCTTTTCCTTCATCCAAGGACATTGCTGGCCTCCCTTTCCTCTTGCCAGGCCAGCGCCTCTGCCAGCAAGGAGAGGATGGAGCTCAGGTGTGAGCTGAGAGCTCCATTGCTGCTGAAGGATCCCTGAACAGGCAGGAGAGAGTGAGACAGCCCATGGCAAGGCCAAGCCCCAGTAGACATCCTTCATTAAGGTTTCCTAGGTGGCTGCAAACAGAAAGCTTCAGGCCAGAGAGATGGGAGGCTTTTCCTTCCCTGGGGGGTTCGTGCGTTGGGCAGCACAGAAATGTGTCACGTTCCCTGGGCGGTCTGTGCTGGGATGGAAGGAGACAAGAAACCAGGGCATGGGTAGGGCTCCCTGCCCTGAGCCAGCTGTGGTAACGGGTTATACTTGCTATGAAGCTCATCCTCATCTTCGTGCTAGGGGCTGCACTAATCTGAAATGGAAGTCGGCAGGTACCCAGAGAGGTTGCCATCTGCCTCGAGACAGGAGACTAATAGATTTGCCCATAGGGCAGGGACGATGGCAGTGGATGATCCTGTCACAAGGATCCTGCTGGCCCTTGGGGAGCAGCAGGTTCATTGTCCCCGAGGTGAAGCGCTGGCTCGTTACGGCGTGCTGGAGGCTGCATCAAACTTCCCGCCACCCTGGACCGAACGCTGCTCACTGCAAGTGACTTCCCCCGGCCTCTGCTGCCAGAGCGTGGGATTTGAGAGCAAACCAGCTTATTCCTGGCACGTGGCATATTTACCTCTCTGCTGTGGCAGCCCAGAACCTGCCTCCATCCTCCGGAAACCCTCCTGTCTGCACAGGCCGGTGCGAGACTTTCCTTTCCTGCCGGAGGGGGAGATGGTGGATGGTGGATGCTCCATGTCTCCCCAGGTACCTCTGCTTTCCCCAAGGCATGAACCACCCCAGGGCTTTTGGTGAACTATGGCTTTTGGGCGGTGGAGAGCTGTAGCCTGTGTTGGCCACTCCTCTTCTTTGCCTTTTTCCCACTAAACACTCCTTGTTTTTATCCAGTGAGAAATTTTATGTGGCTTAACTGAGCCACGACACTGATTTTCCTTTTTCCTGAGCCTTTTCTTTCCTTGAGTTTGCATCCTGGCTGGACATAAAGCTGCTTTGTGGCCTTGCACGTTGTCCCCTGCAGCTGGTGAACCCCTTGGTTCAAATGGGTCCCATCACATCTAAGCAAAGGATGGGCTGGTGGCGGACCTGTGCAAGGTGTGGGAGATGGTGTCTCCAGGAGGCTTTGTGTGGGGTCATGTTAAATTTTGTGGTCTTTGTTCTCATGCTGTGCAGGGGTGAAGTCCATCAGCTGGTATAGCCCATCAACGGGCCTCTGTGTCTCAGCGTGACGGCATGGGCTTGGAAACCTCCCATCATCCTCCAGTGTGACAACCAGGTAAAGCCAGAAAAACGATGTCAGAAACGCTAAGGAAAGCAATAGATGTGAAACCTTAAGAGAAGAAACATGGTCACAGCCCAGCAGGATCTGAGGGGCCAACTCTGGTTTTTGTTTGCTCCTGCTTACCTGTGGCCTCTGTTAAGAAGCCTGGCCTGGCTAAACCACGGGACCAGAACTGCGTGCCCTGTGTTTCTCATCACACCCTGGCAGCCATGGGCTTCTGCAGGCCCCAGGCTGAGGTCCTTGCCTGGAGGCTGAAGCCTGGTTGATGGGTTCAGGGCCGTCGGTGTGTCGAGGAAGGGGACCCATTCCCATTCCAAAGACACGTGGGAACCCTGGCTTTCCAGATCCTCTCACTGGTGTCAGGGCTATCCTTGTCTCATCTGCAGACATGAAGGGTAAATCTTTACTTTCCTGTGCTAACAGATCAAGTCTTCTTATCCTTTCTAGGTGGGCTTTGTCTGCTAGAGCCTCCCCGTGGAGGAAAGGGCTGTTCATGGGCTGGGAATGGAGAGGCACATGCAAAGCTCCTTTGCAAAAGGCTTTCAGAGCCAGTCCTGTGAGCTGGACCTGACAAAGCAGGGCTGGAGGGGAAAAAACACTTTTGTGTGCTGGTGTTTGGGTCTCGTCAGTGAGTCAACTCTACTCCCAAAAGTCTTGGATAGTGCTGGAAACGGTCTTTTCTCCAGTGGGCGATCCTTCATCCAGGGCCCCACCACATCCCTGCTGGTCGGTTGCTCAGTGCTCCTGTCTGATGAAAACCATCACGTAGGTGGCGTGTCACGTAATCTCAGCGTTGTGCAAGCATCCTTAAGGTTATTTGCCGGAGCCCTGTGAGATAGGAGAGGTCATACTCAAACCACCCCTCGTGGACGGGGATCCTGACTCACTGGAAGGTGGAGTGACTTGCTTAAGACTCTGTAACTTGTCTGAATGCGGCCATGCTGCGATCTCCAGCTTGGACACGGAGATGCAGGTTTGGTTTAAGCTGGCTGGCTGGGGTGCTGCTGGCAGTGGAAGTGCAGCATGGCTGGACCATCTGGCTGTTTTGCCACTGTCTCCGCTGACTTTTGCAGCCTGTGTGGAGCTCAGCTTCTGCAGCTACAGTATCTGAGCCAGCGAAAGGCTGAGCCAAGATCAGCACCTGCGTTCTTGTTTCTTTTGGCCGGGCCATCCCGTAGGACACTTGTGGCTTTCCCTTCTGGAAGGCGCCCCAGCATTTGCGCGTTGGATGGAGACACGGCGGTGCAGGGAGAATTTGGTTTGGCTCTGGACTCCCTGTCCTGAGCTGGAGCTGGCGAGCTGAGTCCTGAAGACCCAGGCCTTTTCCTCCCATAGATAGGGATAATATTTCTATTAATGGGGTGGTGTGAAAGTCAAAGCCAAGTGAGCAGAGGTAATGCTGAAAGACCCCCAGGTGTTGGAAAGCTACAAGAAGTCCACGCTCTGGTGATGTTCTCCTCTGCACTAATATAGTCCAGGAGGCAGAAATGTCAGTCAAAACAGGGGTTGCTGAGGATGAGCCAGTCTCTTTGGAGACTGCAGAACAGCATCCTAAAAACAGGTCTCCACAATTGCCTGCATCCCTCACCAGTGTCTGTGCTTGGCTGAGGAAAGAGCTCGTGGCCGTGTTGAAATGCGTTTGGTTGGGTCACGGCCCAGGTGCGGAGCTGCGGGTGCTGTTTGTTTTCCTGTGCATCTTACAGCTCATCTCTCAAGCACTTTCTCAAGTGGCTTTCTTGTCTCCCACACCAAACCTCCTCCCTTGTTGACTCTCCACAAGCTGGTTTCTACACTCTGATTTTGTGACTTATGCCCTTCCTCTTTGTCTCCTGAGGGTTTGATGCTGCCTGGTGGGTTCACTGGAGACCTCTGAGAAGGGATGGATCCATCTGACTCCTTTTTCTTCCCTGAAGACTGCTTCCCTTGATACAAGACTTTTTTCCCCATTGTGTTGTGCTTAGTGACCAGGCATATGTCCCCTCTTCAAGTCTATTCTCTTTGCTCACCCTGAAGATGCTCAGAATTTGCTAATAGGGTTTGTAGTTCCTGACAACCACCCCTTTCCTCGAGCATCAGGTGTGGAACGGCCTGCTGCCGCCACTTTGAGACCCGTTTCCTCGGTGGCAGGCTTCAGGCACAAATCCCAAACTTAAATTTCCCTTCCCAGCCTCTTGCCACTCTCCCATCGCTGTGTTCAGCCAAGCCTGGTGGGATTCTGCCATCCCAAGCAGGACGCTGGCAGCAGGGCAGGCAGCAAGGTCCTCTGCGGTCCGTGCCGTGTGGCTCGGTGACTTGGCTTGTCCGGTGGAAGAGAAACAGCATCTCCCATTGCCCAAGAGCTGCCGCGTGGTTTGTTTCTGATATTGTGCAGTGGGAAATCACCTCTCAAACCTGACCCACGGAGCTTGTGGTGAGGAGATAAGCATGTGCTGGATGGGATCTGCCCGGGTTGGTCATGTTACGCCCGCGTTGCACAAAGTGGATTGCTCAGGCGGTGGTGTTACTTCCTTCTCTAATACGTTTGGGGTGACACCCGCACTTTCACCATTTCTCGGGGTGGCTCGGGGCGGGAGGAGAGGCCGGTGCAACAGGCAGGAGAAGGAGCCAGGAGGTGAGGCTCCTGCTGCTCAGGCTGGCCGCTGTGGAGCGGAAGGAATTCAGAGGTGCTTTTAATGGGGAGTCCACAAGAATTGGACATGCTCAACCTTCTCCCCGAGCCTGTGAGCTTGACCTGCCAACGGGCAAGTTGGCAGCTCAGTTCCCCCCGAGCCCTGTCGCTGCGTGGGGCTGCACAGCTGGGGGGAAGCCCGGGAGGTTGGTGCATCCACTCCCCCGCCGCGGGGAAGAATTAGTTCATTAAACTGTCCCCAAGACAATAAGCTGCAGATCAAAGGCAGGTGACGTTGGTCAAGCAGCGTGCCCGTGCATCTGCCCTTTGTCGTGCAGCACTCCTTTGGTTCCTGCCTTGAGCGCGGCGCCTGGGGGTCCGTCAGGCATCCGGCGCGGAGCGGGACAGCGCTCTGGTGGGCTCTGTGGTCAGTGGGCGGGTTGCGGGGGCAGATTAGGTTGCACGGGAGGCGTAATCGGGAAACGACCATACCTTCTCTTATCGAAATGTATTCAACTGCGTCTTCTGCAACAAAAGCTTCCAGGTTTGAGTAGAAATGAGTTTACAGGTGGCTGCTGTGGTGTGGATGGGTGAGCAGCAGATGCCTGGCTGCGAAGAGAAGCTTGCAGTAACTTGTCTTTGGTGCATGATGCTTGTGGAAAGCCTCTGGGCTGGCTGATTTCAACCATTTGCTTTCCCTGAACCCCATACGGCCCGGGAGCACGCGCTTTCACACTGGGGAGCAGAAAATGTCAGTGAGAATATGGTGAATGAAGGGGAAGGAGCGTGGCCCGGAGGGGAAGCACGCAGATGCCGTTACCCAAATAGGTAACGTCACAGCGACGGCTTTGCCAAGCCAGGGTGCGTGGTTTAGAGAACCTTTTGCTTCCTGACATTTTAGAAATTAGCTCTGATGTCTAACGCCTTGATCATTCAGGACTTTGCCTTCCCCCATCTCCATGGGCTTCAACATGGTACAAACTGAGCAGCTTCCCTCTTCACTGAAAAAATGCTGGGGAAAAAAAAAAAAGAGTAGGACAAGTTATT
>NW_009186529.1:18871-28434 GCF_000690835.1 Fulmarus glacialis
GAGGAGCAATCCCAGCAAGAGCTGATCCTGTAGTTCTGCTCCCAGCCCCACCTGGGGTCGGGCGCTGGCTGTCTCCCCAGGGACAGCCCCAGCCACCGCCGGGGAGGTTGTCCCACGCCTTGGCACCTCTCTTCTGGCCATGGCTGGTTCTTGCTTTGTGTTTTCTCCTCCCCGGGCAGATGATAAACGAAGGAGAGCATTTCCCAGGAAATCTCTTCTGGGTAAGCCTCTACGGTGCAGTATTTATTTTGCAGGATTGATGCGTTGTGCATTTTTCTCTCTGGCTAATTCAAGTAAACGCACACAAATAACGTTGCTTTTATCTGCCCAGGTCCAGACCGTGCTCAAAGCCTCTTCTTGCTGTGACTCACTCCTGGGCAAGCCCTGGAGAAAATTGATGTGGTAATTCAGTTGCAGATCCCGTCCTTTTCTCACGGCCCTGTGGTCAAGCGGCTTTGTCAGACGTGCTCTGGGTGGCTGACGGAGGAGCGAGGTCCTCCGAGCAGCAGCCTTGCATCAGCCGAGCGCCCGCTCCTGCCCCTCCTGCCGCGCTCCAGCCCTCCCAGAGGGATCCTCCTGGTTTGCAGGGGGACTCGTTCCCGCAGCCACTTTGGGACACTGTTTTCTATCAGCCGTATCAGTTCAGTTCTGGCGGTGTAAAGTGGGTTCTCGATCCGTTGAGTAGTTCGTAAGAAGTACTTCATAAAAAATGTGCATCGTGCCTTTTGTTGATGTCCTCTCCTCTGCAGGCTTCTGTGAGGGTAAATTTTGTTAGCTGAAAATTTTGTTGTTTTTACAAAACAATGGTTTTTTGTTATCCTTCTTTCCCCTTTCTCCTGTTTTCCCTTTCTGTGTCCTCCTTTTTAATCCTTAAGTAAAACCTCAACGTAAAGAAAAATCCATACTTTAGGAAAAAACAAGGGGGAAGGTGGAATCCAATTTGATGAATAATAAATAATCTTGGGCTCAGAAAAGCCTCAGCTATTTTTCTCAAAGCAGCCGGTGCACTACTAGCTTGATTTGCTGCTATAAATATTGGCCAGGTTCTTTCAACTCTTCTGAAGGTAAATGAGAAGCAGTTGCCAGGTTTGCTTGGTATTGCATGTCTGGGATGATGAAAGGGCCAAAGAAACTGGAAGATCTGTAATTGCGAGTGGGGTGCTCAGCCATGCGGTCTGGGAGCCCAAGCGCCGAGGTGCAGCAGGGAGGCATGCGCTTGATGTGGGATCTCCCTTCGCCACGGTTTCTACCTGCCAAACACCAGCCTGGAAGATAACTCGCGCTGGCTCCAGGATGGGAGGATGCTAAAAGCGTTCCTGCCCAGACGAAGAGACCATCCTCGGTGACGTGGCGCCGGGTGCACCTCCGGGCATTTGCGTCGCCGCTCAAGGGCGAGGGGTTTGGAGCGCTGACGCTCCCCGCGGTGATGGAGCAGTTGGACATCAGTGGGCAGGTTGGTGCTGCGATGCCTTTCCTTCCTTCCTTGTGCCTTAGAGGAGCATTTTTGCTTCCTCAAGTCCCACACATTGTCCTCTCTCTGTTTTCAGTGAATCAAATTTTTGTTCTGCTTTCCTTCGCAATCTGCTTCAGATGCAATAGAGCCCCTTCCGCTTGACAGCCTGGTAACTCTTAAACTCGCAGGACTTGTCTGTCTCTGCATCCCTCTGTGCTTACAAAGCCCTTGCTGCTGTCAGCTCCTGGGCAGCCACCCTCCATCCTGCCCCCCAGGGCAGGGTCCTGCGGGATTGTCTCTGGTCCCTTTCGGCATGGCCCAAGCCTTGGATTTGGGCTTCTCCCCAGCCCTGCCCAGCACAGGGCTTAAGCACAGGCCTGAAGGAGGAGGTAAGTACCGCCTTCGCAGGTCCGACTGGAAGCATCTCCTGTTTCCAAAGCAACCGTGAGGGATGCCATGGGGTTAAAAGAAGAATTAGGTGCATGTGTAGACCCGTCCTTCCCTGGCGGGCAGCCCTTGGCAAGCCGTGGTTTAAGCTCTGCTTCCCCAGCATAGATGGTTTCCAATCCATCATGCTTAAGAGCGGATGGCTGCTTCTCCAGGAATTTATAGCCTCCTTTTTTATCACAATGTAAGCTTGTCCTCCAGGCTCTGTGGAAATGCCCCTGTCACCCAGGCTGCTGTTACTTTCCTGAGGGGTTGCACTACACCCTGTGGATCGGATCCAGGCAGTGCCCACTCCACCGGGACGAGGAGGGCAATGAGACCTTTCCATTTCTTCCTGCTCTTTCACCTTGCAGGCTCAAGACTGAGGAGGAGGAGGATGTGTCAGGCTGGGAGATGTCCTGCTCTTCACTGGGAAGGACTTTTCTCTATTTCCTCACGGTGGCTGAGATCACACCCTCACGGGGCTGACTTGACTGGCCAAACCATTGAAGAGACCAAGTCCTTGAGAATAGTCATCTGAAGAACAAGAAACATATGGGGGTGTTTGTCCCTTAGCTTACCTAAAGGTTATTAATGACTTTTCAGTGGAGCCAATTAAGCAGGTGCGTTGATAATGACATAGCAAGAGCTGCATTGCTACCAGGATAAATGTCAAGTGGTCTCCAACGGTCTCCCGGTGTAGGTGCCGATGGTGCTATCCTGAGGGCTCGAGCAGCCGTGAAACCCTCTCGTCCCTGGCCTGAAAGGGGTTTTACTGTTGCTGGCTGGGGTTTTTTTTTTTAGCGACGTGGCCAAGGGGGGTTCTCCGGCAGCGCTGCCTCGGGGAGCCTGGCTGCGGTCCCTGCCTGTGCCCGGCTCTGCCGCAGTCCGCCCCAGTAGCATCGCGGCCATTTCCATGGCAACAGCACGTGTGTGGCCATATTAAAGTCAGATTACAGCTGCTTCCCTGAGTGTGCAGGCAGGAAAGGAGTTTTTTGAGGTAAGAGCTCAAATGACTTGCAGAGGAGTGTTTTGGCTGGGGAAAGGCAGACTTTCCAGCAGCTAGGGAGGCCGTTTGCACAGTGCTAGAAGTGCTAAGGAAGATTGAGGGAGTTTTCTGGGATGTTTTTTTGCTCTGCCAAGTAGATTTCATGCACACTTGTAGTAGGAGCTAAATTTAAAGGGTGATTGTCCAGAAAGGGCTATGGAGCAGGTCTCTGAAGTCTCTACCTGTCCCACAGGGCAATAGCATGGGCTATTTTCTTAGAAGTGGCTTTAAAGGTTGCTGTGGGATCCAGTCTCAGCTTGGAGTCTGCTGCTGGGATGGCTGTTTGTCATGGGCCAAAAGCCAACAGCTAGGCTGCAGGGAGAGCTCGCACACAGCCCTTGAATTTGATCTCCTAAGAGTAAGAGCCGGGCAGGACTGTGTTTTGGCTTGTCCAGTGATGAAGATGGGACCACGCTTGCTTTCTTGCCATGGCCAGCCTGGAGGACAGAGCTGGTCTGTTAGCTCTCAGCATCCTTCGAGCTGACCTGGGAGGAAAATGGAAAGGTTCATTTGTTTTGCAAACCCTGGTCCGTCCTGCTCTCCTTCCATCATCCTTCTATTGCCTCTCTGCTGGGGTCATCAGGGTGCCACCCTCTCTCATGGAAGGTGACCTAAGGATCCTTGGGCCAAAGGACTCGCATGGTCCCTGTTCCCTCTGCAGCACACCTGCTAACCTCCTGTGGGGTTAGACGTGAGCGGCAAAGCCCGTGGCACGTGTTATACTGGTAGGGCAGGGGCTGCAGCCGATGCCGGGGACTACATGGCTTGGCAGATGATGCATTTGCAACATCCTGACATTGTGTCCTCCTCCGGAGCATGCGTTGTAGTCCAAGGCTGTCTGTTTGGTATCTCTGGAAGCCTCTTCTAAATGAGGCCATGTTGGGACTGTTGGTGGTTGGTGGTGGTGGGACTGTTGGCTGGTTGCTCTCCAGCACTGTCAGCACGGCAGCTGAGTTTGCAGGCATCCAAAACGACGAGTCCTTCGACCCCAGCGTGGCAGTTCCAGCACCTTGGTTAAAAGCAGACACCCTTTTAATGTGGTCAGCCCTGGCTTTCCCTGTCCAGTTCAATAACAACTAGTAAAGCGAGATTCCTGGAGGGGTTTAGGAGTGCAATTTCTGCTTAAGTATCTAAACCGTACACAAGACCAAAGGGATTTAGGCGCTACGTGGGTTTTGCAGGACTGGGCGTCTGAGCAGCGCTGAAGTGGGAGCGGGGATGCTGGGGTGGGGAGGACACCGAGGGAACTTGCTGCTTTCTGAGAACACCAGATGCATCTTGGTGAGGTTTCTTTGGTCTCTCCCCACTCAGTCTCGTGGGGTAACATCAAAGGAGACTGCCAGTGGAAACAAATAGAGACGGAGGTAACACCTCGTCACGGGAGAGCCTCGGGAGCCCTGGCTGAGGGAAACCCGCCTGCCCGGCTCCAATCGGGCTGGCAAAGCCGGGTCTTCCCAGCGCGCAGTGTGCGGCTGTGCGAACCCTTCCCTGGGCTGTGTAATTACTGTGCGTGGATCTGACTGTTGGCAACTGCCCGGGGCAGCTGCTTACGGCAGAAATTAGGGCAAGTGCCAGCGGGGTGTCGCAGCCCAAGGAAGTTCCCAGAAGGTTTTAGGGAAGGATTTGGGTGTGGGTTAAAAAAGGTCAGGCCCCAGGTACTGTCAAATGTCACAGGGGTTCAGGACCACAAACACCTGTGGTTTACTGCGTTTCCCCGCCCCGTCCCTGCCACCACCTCTCCTGTGTCCCCCGTGACGTGGCTGTGAGCTGCTTCTGTGTTTTGGAGGTATCACCTGGGTAGCAGCCACCGACCCACCTGGCGGGTGTGAAAACCAGGGGCTGGCTTTAGCACCAGCCCTGCCGGAGGGATCTCAGCAGTTTCAAGGCATCCTCTCTGCTCAGCTGAGCTTGGCTCGCTTTCAGCAGTCTTTCGCTCAAGCACCAAATTCCTCCTCGGGAAGTGCAATATTCATGAAGGAGACACGTTAATTAGCAAGCCGTCTGCTCCCTGCTTTGGCATGTGAGTAGGTGGTGTTACCTCTGGAATTAGGTTGAAATCCATTTGGTATTTAGGTGCATTTGATTTGCAAGAGCTTGGAGGCCCCTTAAAGAGCACCCCTAAAGCACGTTGAGCTACACGCAACCTTCACGTGTTTTCTCTCTGTAGGTCTGGGGCGTGCAAGGAGACCTTGTTCCCAGGCTGGTATCCCCCGGCCATCTGAATAAACTGCAGCCAGCCGACCGCCAGCAGTCGGAACAGATCCCGTTGTTCATGAGCACATCCTCCCTTGATGGCAGAGCATCCACAAATAGATCCACGATTATCTCGGACTTCGTCATCGAAGTTGCTCAGCGGAAGCTTCTTCTCAAATTGCACTTCATCTTTGGTTGGAAGTCAAATGAGCAAATCCCAATTATGCAGCTTTGCTGCGGCCGATCACGTGGCTTTGCTGCTGTCCCCAGCCTGGAGGAGCATTACTGCCTCCATCAGAGACTTATAAGCCCAAGGGTTACGTTTCAGCCTGTTATTGAACCCTGACAGCATGAAAGTGAGCACAAAAAGGTACAAACACCATCAAACCCACTTAATTTCAAATAAATTCTTGGCTATTTCCACCACCAACATGGTGGTTGGTGCTAGTATATAGCCTTCGAGTACCAGTAAGTTTTGGCAACTTCTCTAGAGCATGAGAAGCCAGCATTTCTGGAATCCACCTTTTTTTCCCCCAAATCTTTTCAAGAAGTCTCCCCCTTCTGCTAAATTCTAGGAGTAAGAAGGTAGAGAGTAGAGATGCTAAAAAGGACTACGAATCTTGCTTGTGTGGTAGTTGAGAAACGAAAGTTTCTTCCCTTTTGTAAATGATTTCCCATGGTTTCAACATTTTCTTCTTTTTTACTTTTCATTTCACAGAAAAAAAAAGAAAGGAAAAATAGGGGAGAAGTCATGAAAAGGTCAAATGTTTCATTTTCTGGTTAATGTCTTAAGAACTTTAAAGAGTAAAGAAGTGGCTCATGCTAATTTCTGGAAAAAGGAAGAGAAATTCTACTTTCTGTATGTAACTTCCCACCCCCCACCCCCTGCCACTTGAAATAATTCATCCTGCCTTAAATTAAAACGTTTGATTTGGAAACTGGGGCAGAAGGTGAGTGTTTGTGGGTGTACTGGCAGGAGCATCCTGAGTGGATAAAAGCTTTTGGAAGGGCAGCGTGCAGCCCCAGCACTGCAGGATGAGCTATACTGGGGCTCTCTTTGGGTAAAACCATGGCGGGTGCTGCTGGGGTGGACGAGGAGGTGAAGATGCCAGCCCCAAAAATCTAAATACTTCCAACGCAGGAGCTCAGCCCCCACTCCTGTTAATTTGGGAGCTACTCCCAGCTGCTCCCTCCGGGTCCGGGGGATGCCCCGCTCCCAGGGTCAGCAGCCTGGGTGCCCAGCATCCCCCAGGACATCCTTGCCCTCTCTGCCTGGGTATTTTGCTGGGCATCAAAGGGATTGGAGGAAAAACCCCAGCTGCAATGAGGGTTTTTCCCTTTTTCCTTTCCCGTCGGAGCCCCTCTGGAAGATGTTCATCACTAATGCCACATTTCTCTCATTTAAATGAAGGTTTCTGCATCCACATGCATCCCTGCTCTGGACCACATGGGTCTCCACTGCGGGACCTTGACCTCAGGATAGACGGAGGCTTTGCTGAGCCTGTGAACTCCTGGTTATTCGCAGCACGAGGGTGCTCCCGAGCCAGGTTCAACGAGAGGGACTGAGCTGGGTGAGCCATTTCCTTTCTGCCTTTTCTGAGCCTTTTCCCACCAGTGTCACCCAGTTCACCAAACATCAGCCCCCTGGGGCTGCTTGTCTGCGGCGGTGTACTCGGAGCGAAGGTGGCAGGCGCACCCAGCCGTGCTCCCCGGGGTGCTGGCCAACTCTGTGAGCAGCAAGGCATCGTTTGCTGGCGCCTCTGGAAGCAAACCCTGCAGCAGGGGACCGCTGTTGTGCCTGCTTTCCCCAGCTGATGATGCTGAGGAGGAGAAGGCACGTCGGGAGAGAATGACTTCACAGAGCCGCTCCGGGAATCGGTCACCCCCTCCTCGCAGCGAGGGCTGCTGGAAGGGAGCCCAGGCAAAGCGCTGCCAATGATGTCTTCATCCTCGTACCCCGTTACAGGCAGTGTTTGCAAACGCTGAGGCGATGCTGTTCAACGAGGAGCCAGCCAGCTCGGCCGATAACGTGGCTTTCGGTGGCTCTGCTCAAAGCCCCAAGAGCCTCACGGTGTATTTTGGCTTGTGGGTCACAGCGGTGGGTTTGGATGGCTCCGTGGGAGCGGAAGAGGTGAAAGGAGGAAGCTGGCTATTTGGCTGCTTTTCTCGAAGTAAATGAGCTCTGCCTGAGCGATGAACCTGGTACGGCTGTTTCTGGGCCCCACAGCCCTGCAAGATGAGGATTTCCCCATTTACAGATGCAGTGATGTTCTCCAGCTGTACCTGATGTGCAAGGGGGATCTCCTAATGCAGCTCAGCTCCCTTGGGCTGAATCGATCGCTGGCAAAACGAACCCAGGCCTCAGCACGCTGTGAGATATCCCTGCAACCCACAATCGCAACAGAAGAGCGTTGCAGAAACACTGCAGTCCTGGTGCAAGGGCTGCACGTGGCCAGAGCCCATCTGCTGTGTGTTGTGCAGGGAGGACCCTCGTCCCATCCCCCCTCCCACACAGGGCTGCTTTTGCAAGAGTGAGAAGCAGGTTCATCAAAGGCATTTCCACTGGAGTGCCAAAAAATGCTTTAAAATTATCTGGTTTGCATTGGGAAGGGGGAGAAATGCAGAATGGGTGGTTCTTGTAAGCTGTCTCACATGAAACACCAAAGGATGGAGGCAATTAGTTAATTAATTTCACTAGCCCCATTGGAAGGGTGCTGGCCTCGGCCCTGGGAAGCAGGTGATGGGGCTGTGGAAGGCGGCTGCCTCTCTTGCTTTGATCCAAACCAGTGTGAGCACCCATGCTGGCTGTCCGGGGTCACGCTGGCATCCTGCGGTGCCAGAGCCTGAGATGAGAGACAGCTTCTCTTTGAAGTCAGGATCAATAATCTGTGAAAACTTAAAAAAATAAATAAAAAGCAGGACCTCCTCCTCTCTGCTCTCCGACAGGGAAGATGTGGCAAAGCCTTTCCTCTGTTCAGGTTAGTGCTCTAAGAAGAACAGGGAAGATTTCTAGCAGCCTATCTTCTAGGTAACGAACCCATTTCAATCCTGTGGTTAATTATATTAAATAATTATGGGATTTAGCTCATTTACCCTGTGCTTTTTTATGCCCTGGGTGACCACGTGATGTCAAGTAGAAGACAAAGCAATTAGGGGAGGAGGACTCCAGGCCCAGCTCCACCACTGCTGCGGGACATGGCCATGCCTCGGACCTGCACCGGCTCCTTTGCCCGATGTTGGTGAACTCAGAGGTGTCGAGGCTTGCGTCGGCCGTGCACTGAGCATCGCGAGCAGGAGATAACGCAGCAGTAGCGTCCGGAGCGCTCTGGGAGCCCTGGGAAGCTCCGGTGCGCGGCCGGGAGCTGTTGCATCTTGCTGTGTAACGAAACACTGCCACACCTGTGCAAATTTCCCCGTAGCCTGGGGCTTGGGTGGAAATGTGTTGGATCATTAAACCGAGCTACTTAAGAGCTACTTGAAGATGGAAGATGTGAAATCAGGCATATGAAATGGCGATCGTGTCTAGACGATCCCCTGAGCATCTGCCTGCCTCAAACAGAGCTGCTGTTTGCAGCGACTCCGGTTCTCGGCTTGTGCCCCCGGAGGGACAGGCAGAGCTTGCTCGTGCAGAAAGCCCAGCTAAGCTTCCGTTCTTCGCAGAGCGGTTGGGGCTCGCCTGAAAAGGCCAGGATGTCCCCTCGCATTGAGGAGCCAGCCAGCGAGCTCAGGTTGGTGGTGCCTGTCAGGACAGGACCTAAGGGAGATCTAGGAAGAGGTGTGCGAATCCGGGACGCAGACCCCAGGTGCTGGTCTTGAGGCAGGGTTGGTCCTGCTTTGTGGAAACGTTCACGCCGCTTTTAGAAAGGCTCTGCTTACCTCCTCCTGTGCTTCCTCTTGGCCTCCCACTTCCCCTGGACTGAGATCCCAAAGAATTGCGAAGGAAGCTGGGTGGGAGAAAAAGCCTTTTAGTTTGAAAGGAGCCACAGGGTGAGTTGACACATGCCCCGGCCTCATGCATTTGGGAGCTTCCTTGGCGCGTCGCTGCACGCAGCCCAGACGGCTGCTCCGAGCAGCTCGCTGCCTGTGTGCATCCCCGGGGGTTTCTGTGTTGCTCCCTCACCTTCCCTTCCCAGGGTGTGAGATAACTCCTGAGAGCCCGTACCGTGCACTGGGGTCTGATAATGCAACATCTTTTCCTTTGGTAGTCAAGACTGCAGGGTGGCAAGCTAATGGCAGGGGAGATTTCACGCCACATGTTCATCCTACAGCTCCTCGATGGAGGATGACATATCTTACCTTGGGGCGAGGGGGTGGATCAGATCATGGGAGCCACAGTTTTCCCTTGGAGACTTGTGCAGAGCTGGAGCAGCTCCAAGCACAGCTCCCAGGCTCAGTGCCTGCTCCATGCCAGGCTGCGCTGGTGCAGGGGCTGATGGAGCACCC
>NW_009186529.1:28454-30779 GCF_000690835.1 Fulmarus glacialis
CCAGCCAGGCCGCCGGTGCTATGAAGGCTGCAGGATCCTGCTGCAGGATCCTGCTGCAAGACCAGCTCAGCTGCTTCTTTCAGAGGAGCCATCTGCTCTGGTGCAGAGCAGGGCCAGAGACTATTTACTGGTGTGGAAGAGCAGAATGGGTTTAAAAGTGGATGTTTTGGGAGTGATTTCGACTCAGAGTGTCTGTTTGGGGTACCTGTGGGGGACAAGCCATGCTACCTTGATGGGTAAAGTATCCCCAGCCCATGAGTGTGTTTCATAAGGCCGTTTCCTTCAGTGCTGCCTGCTCCCTCCACGCAGCTTGTTGCTAATGAATCTCCGCATCCTACCTGGGAGCCAGACAGAGCCGATGCTGGCGCGGCATCAGCCGGGCTTCGGCCGGTACCCAGGTGCCCGGTGGAAGGGCTGTCACGCTGCGTCTGAAACCCAAATGCAATTATGCGGTGTCTGCTAAGCTGCGAGGAGCTCGCCTGCATCAGGCGGCAGACTGCTGCGCTGCCTGCAGAAGGTACTGGCAGCAGCCAGTGACTGGTTGCTTCTTATTGCTGAAGCATCATTGATTTTCACCAGCAGCTTCTCTCTGTAACCGTGGCTCTGAGGCACTCGCTGGGCTGGGGCAGAGGGAAGGGGAGCTGGCAGGGTGAGGCTAGATGGAGAAGCAGCGGTTTTCAGTACAAATAAATGAGACGCAGGCAACTTATTTTCCTCCTGTTTCACTGCTGGTTGCCTTCCTCACCTGCGTAGTGCGATGTCAGGCCGGGACGTTCCCCCTGTCTCTGCGTGTCTGCATGGCACCGGCTTGATCTGTAAATCTTTGTCCCCTGCCTGAGAACAAATGCAAACGCTTGGTCACCCGCTGCCTCTCCAGGCAACGTTCAGCACGTGCTTCCCTCCCCTCCTGCCGCCTCCTTGCAGTCGTAGCTCAGAAGCACCTCTCGGGCTGTAGCATCTGCTATCTTTAGCTTTACAGCTCTGAAACATGTGTTGGCTTCATCACGTTTGGCATTGCTGACTGTAGGATGTGCCCAAATATTAAGTAACTTCCCAAGCTGGGTCTAGCTTGGACTAATGGGATCTAGGGCTGTTTCTTTCACTTGGGTCATGGAGAGCATTTGGATAGATAATTAGAAGAGATGCTGCCCTCCCCAACCTGCTGGTGGGAGAGGCAATAGCCAGGAGAGAATTGGGGTGAAGGTTTGCTTAAAGAAAGATAAAGTGCAAGTCTACTGGAGGTGTCTCACTGGGCCTGAAGATACCTTAAGTATTTTGGAGAGGACCAAAACTGATGCTAGATGGTTGCCCATCACCATCAGAGGGGATATTTGGGAACCAAAAGCCCAACTCTAGAGCTTGATTTTGGGTTCCTCTTTCTTAGGAACGTTGCTCAGCACATGGGAGCTGTCTCTCCCCCACAGGAAAGGGGCTGAGCAGCCCAGGAGGGTGTTACACGATGGCTGTACCCCCCCTCCCCAAAACGGCCTCAGGCAGCTCCCATTAGATCACTTCAAATCCAGCCCTGCTTGGCCTCTGTGTCCGATTTAAACAGCATGACCGAATACTTGCCGACGGGGAAGCCTTGTTTGATTGTGGAGGTAATAAGACGATTCGAACACAAGAGCTGATAGTTTCAAGTAACTGAAACTTAACCTCGCTGTATAAAGCGTTATTGTCCTGCCACAGAAATCCTCTGTCCGGGAGAGCACAGCTGCGGGGAAAATAAATGCTCCTCTTCTTTTTTCTTTCTTTCTTTCTTTCTCTTTTTGCTGTTTGTTTGTTTAAAAACCGGGGACCTCGGGTTGGTTTGCTCTCGTTGGCCGTGATGGAGCGGTGATGGGATGCTGGTGCTGAGCTCTGCCTGGGGAGCTGGGGCTCCCCAGGGGACTGCGGGCAAATTCCCTTTAATACAGGGAATTAAATCCCAAGCAAAGCCATTGACTGTCGTGGATTTAGTTGAGATCCAGGCCAAATCCTGGCCCCATTGAAGTTAAATGGGAGCTTTAGCTGCTGGTTTCAGAGGAATCGGGGCTGGGACCCGCTGCCAGGTGGTAAGCACGTCTGCAGTACCGACCTCAGCAGGGCAGGCTGCCCGGCCCGGGGGTGGGTGCTCGGCTGGGACCCTGCTCCCTGGGCAGTGCGATGTTCACAGAGCACCTAGGGGGTGGTAGTGGGTGCCCTGGTTGTGCTTTCTCTCCCCTGTGTAGGTCCTGGCTCCAGACAAAGCCCACCTTGCTCCGTTTGAGCCATCTGAGAAACCTCACCGAGCAGCAGCTGCTAATTCTTCAGTTGCTTTCTCAAAACCATCTCCTGATAAACAGC
>NW_009186529.1:31083-40432 GCF_000690835.1 Fulmarus glacialis
TATATATATATATGAGTGGCTTTTTGGGGCAGAAGCGGCTGGTCCCTGGGTGCTGGGAGCTGCAGGAGCAGCCACCTCCATCAGCACTGCACGTCCAGCTCAGGGCTGGAGAGACCTGGCCCGGCGGCTGTATTGCCTGACTCACGCAGCTGGGTTGCTTTTCAGGCAGTTTAGACTGTGTTTATGAAGGTAAGGGGATTTTATTTTGTTTGCTTAGTTTTATTTTTTTAAAACTTCCTATTTTCTCGAATTCCTCGCCCACACAAATCAGTGGGGTGGACAGGCAGGGTCTTAGTCCAGTTGGTTTTGGGCGCGCTCAGAAATCCCCACGGGGATTTTTTTTCTGGCAGGGCTGGGATACTCTCTTCCCGCTCATAGCTACCATAAAAACATTTCTTCTGATTAAGTTGCACTTATTTATTTGTCCAAACACACAGCAGCCTAAGCCTGTATTTGTGTGTGTGCTCAAATGTCTTCCAAAAGCCACTCCTACCACCCCTGCAAAATAGTTGGAGGGTGATACAAGAATGATAAATATCTGGCCAGCGGGAATGCCTTGGGGTGAATGAACGGGAGTCGTGAATGGGAACGGCTCTGTGCGAGTAGCACTGCGGCGGTGGTGACTTCACTCGGTGTGAGACCAACACAACCGAGGCGATACCCAGGGGAGAGGCAAAGACCCTGAGCGCCCGGCTCAGGAAAGCCCCTCGATCAAGAAAGAGGCTTCAGTAGATGTTTCATCCAAGCTTTTATGCTGGCATGGATCGAGGTCTGGATTTGTGCTTAATGGTTCACACGGAAATCCGTGCTTAACTTAACATCATCTCGCAAAGGGGAAGCAGTGATTTGTAATCTGTTGCGGGAATCAGCTGTCCTGTTCATCAAAGCTTTCAGCTTGGTCATAGGATATTTGTTGAAGATGTTGTAAGAAATTCTACTGCTTGAGACTGAAATAATGTCACTCTATTGTTAATACCCAGGGAAAGCCTCCAAGACTGTGTCCGTACTAAACGCCGGTTCACGTGCTAGTAAAATCCTGCTGGTGTAAGTATGTTTCCAGACAAACGTGATTTTTTTTTCTTCGCTCTTGGGAGCTAGCGAAGTTTTATTATTTTTTATTATTTTTCAAGCGTCACCTCTACAAACTACTCAAACTTCACCAAAGGAATATCTTTGCCATTACTACTAAGCAGGTACTTTTTAAAAGGATTAGAAAAATGAAGGCTGGAATGAAACCCAGGAATAATCAAATCATCCAGTTCTGATATTGATTCTAATCCCAAACCTTTTTGGAGAAATTTCTGTTTGAAACATTGTGAGGGATGTGTATCAACTCTTCTGACTCCGAGTCCAGCCACAAATCATTTGTGTCTTGGGTGAGAAACACGTGCAGCTGTGGTGGGGGCTGAATTTCCAACAGTGGAGTGGTCCTGGCAGGTGAAAGGATTGCCTTTCAGCCCAAAATTGGGTTCTGGGGCAGGGATTGTCCCCGCATGGTCTTCCTGCTGCCTTCGCTGCTCTGCCTTGGTGATGCTCAGGCTGCCCCTTCCCTCCAAATGATTTTCCATGGGGACTTTGGCTTTCCCAGTTGACACGTCCCCAGCTCTGCCAAAAGCCTTTCTGACAGTGAGACGTATTAGGGAATGGGATTGTTGCTGAGAAGCTGTACCTCCCAGTACGCATCATCCAGCGGTGGTGGATGCCAGGAGGGGACGCCAGGTCCCGAGCCCAGGGCTCACTTTCTCCTCATCTCCTGGTGATGCTGGGGCAGAGGCCACCGCTCCTCCCACGAGTACGTGACACCCAAACCCACGAGCTGCTTTGCATCCCCTGAGTTATTTTCCCTGAGTTATGGGCGTCTTCCTCAGTCTTTTTTGGAATGCTTGGGTTTTTGCTTAAAAACATTGCAATAATGGGAAATGGTTTTGACAGAAGATCCAGCCCTTTTTCTTGCATGTCCTCAGCACAGAGACAGCGACTGTTAGAAGAAAACCCCAAATATTTTCCGGATGACACGTTTCTCATCTGCCACCGTCATGGGCACTGGGGAAATGCAAGAGCGCTTGCCCAACAGCCGTTGTAAACTTTTCTCTGCTGGCAATACCCTGAATATGCCACTTGCTTTTCTTCCCAGGGCAGGAGAAACTGAGTCTCCAAACTCAACAGAAGTTTCACAGTCCGGCTTTTCAGGCCTATGCCTGCCACGACCCACACTGTAAACAGCCCAGCTTGGCTCCGCGCCCTCAGAGATGCTGATGGCCTGGGGCTCCATGGACCACGTGGCCCTACACCTTGCATCTCTCCTAGCCCCCATCTGCAGCACATTTGCAGGTCCCTCCCAGGACCCCATCACTCCTTGACCTGAATCTCTAGCCCTTCTGTGCTTCCTTTCTTCTCTCTGCTGCCCATAATTAGGGGCAGATCTCAGAAAACAGACCTGTGTAGGAGTGGGAATAGTAGTTGATGTGGCTTAGGCTGGCTAAGGAGGACCTCAGTAATGGACTCAAATCCACAAGGACCAGGGTAGCTGTACTCCAGGATGGGAGTGATCTCCCGAAAAGCTTCACTGAGTCCTTGCCGCCTTGAGTCAGGGTCCTTCAGCATGTGCCAGACTCTGATCCCAAGAAGCTCCAAGTCACATGCCACTTCTGCAAAGCTTTGACCTGCCCATCTCAAGCCAGAGATGCCTGATGAAGCTCCTGTTATCTTCCACAGGGTCCAGGCCAGGGACCCTGGGTCTGCTTGTGTCCCCCTGGATGGAGATGGCTCCAACTGCCAGCGTAACATCACTCTTCACCACCACCACAGATGCATGAGCAGGGAAACTAGCCGAAAACATGCGGTTTTATCTGCCTTGTCTCTTGAGAAATCTCCTTTTCTTCATTTGTTTGGTGACCTGTGCCTTAGCCCAGCCGGGGAAGACCTGTTTTACAACGTGTGGCTGGAAAAGAGAGGCTGAGTCAGAGAGTTTTGGCTGAAGGTGGGGTTTGAGCATGGTACCGGCTGCAGGAGCTGCGAAGGCTTGAGCAGACCCCCAGGAGCCTCCCCAGCTGCTCCTGAGCCATCTCCACCTCTCCTAGAGGCAATCCCATGCTGGTGTTGGGATTTCTCCACATGTGCCTTAATCCTAGGAGGGCTTTTCTTCCTCATGGGGAGGGTTGCATGGAAATAGCCTGATGTCGGAATCTGCTCTTTGCACTGAAGTGGTTAAAGTCTGCTCCCTCCTTCTAGGCTGACCATGGAAAATACCGCTCATGCTGGGGACTAAATGCAGGACAGAAACTAGGGCTCCTAGGATACAATAATACAAATAATACAATTTGTTCCATGAGCGGCGGAAACCAGCAAAGCCTGGTTTCCGACGGGTTAGTGTCGTGAGGTAAAGGGTGCTCGTGGGCTGTCACCAGCCAGTAAAAGCTAAACACGCGCTCATCAGCTTCTCACCAGCCACCAAACTTCACAAAATTTAAGTTCCCATAATAACTAGGAGCCCCCGTACAGTGTGGCTGAAAGTGTTCAAAAAAAAAAAAGGAGGGGTGGAGAGGAGGGGTGCATGTATGGTATGGCTGCATAAACCTTGTTTCCATAGAAAAATCAGGTTATAAAATGAAGGATGTAGGCAGAGCACCCTCTGGGGAAATTTGATGACGTTTCTGCCAGTTTCTGCCCTAAACTACACATCTGCTTTGTGATGATGCTCCTTCTGCCGGAGCCTCGAAAGGCCGAGGTGCCACATGACGAAGTGTTGGACTGGGGTACTTCGGGTCCACGGGTGAGTGGAGGTGTCGTTCTGTTTAGCAGTCTGGCTTTTGGCCTTCAAACCGGAGAAACCTGTGTCCGACTTCCCGTTTCAGCCTAGACTGGGATGTTTTCGGCATTGATTGCTCCTGCGGCTTGGACCTAGGGATGTCTGGGGGTTGACGGATGCTAAAAGCAGAGCCCTACTGCCGTCCTCTGCACCAAGTGTGGAGTAACCCCCTGAGCTGTATCCAACACAGGGAAGATGCAGCTATCACATAACCAGCTTCGGTGGCCACGTAAAGAAAACAGCACCTCAGTTTTCTATTTTTTTCTGCTGGGATCATGTCACGCTTGTTTTATAGGAGAGAAGAAACATGAGATGGAGTTTAGTGGATGCATGCTGGAGCCTCATGGCAGCCAGACCTTCGTCTGTTTGTCACAAGCGCCTTCTGGGCAACAGCGCCAGCTCATGCCACCCTGCAAGGGACAGAGGAGCAGCGGGGACAAGGCAGGGGTTTCGAATTAAACCCAGCAAGGACGTGCTTGCTGATTTGTTCCTCATCAGGATGAGGTGAAGGCTCCTCTGTGACACACTGGTAAGGAGGAGGAGGAGGAGGAGGTAGCTGCTGTGTCATCTTCACGAGGATGGCAGTGGGGCCACTGGTTCCGCTCACTCTGAGCACGCACTGGCGGGGAGAAGCCCTGGCAGAAATCGGTGTCCTATGAGGAGGGAGGTGGGGGAGCCCCATTCTGGTCCCCACTTACCCAGGTAGGTCCATACCCGCCTCCCCAATCTCCTGAGCCGACCGGGAGAGTTGTGGCTCTGCTGTGCTCCTGGACAAGGTGCCCTTTGTTTTAAGGGATGAACATAAATGCTGTCCCCAGGTAACTGGGGTGGCCAGGAGGCTGCTTCACGTTACTGGGAGGCCAGATCTGAGCTGTGCGGTTTCAGGAGGATGACACTGGCTGAGGTGACTCGTTACTGCGAACGCACTAGACGTTACTGGGGTGCTCTGTAAGATTAACGGGAAGGGAGGAGAGGGTCTTAAGGTAAACAGAGTGAAGCTGGCAGATGACTGCGCCATCTATGCACAACTTCGTCTAAGCCTATTTATATAAATCATGTGAAACCCAAATTAGAATTTCATCCATCTGCTGTGCTGTAAGTCGCTCTTCCACAAGCACAGCAAGCCAAGAAAACGCTCTTAACTCCGTAAGATCTGCCTCAAGCGTGAGAAAGATTCACACAAAAGCCCCAGAGCTGGTGGGAGGGCTGAGATGCTGCACGTTGCAGTGTCCTGCAAGGCCACAGGACATGTTGTCACCAGATCCTCCAGTAGACAGCAGTATCCTGACATCAAGGCCAAGCCAGGAAGAGATATGGATGTTCAGTGAGAAGCGTCCAAGATTCCCCACTGTGTTCAGGAGGACAAGGGCTCACCTCTGCCTCATGCATGACATAACCATGGGCAAGTGTTGGGCAAGACCATCTCTGCCTGGCTTCTGGTCCCAAAGCCGGTGCCCAAACACTGGGGTGAACTTGTAGTGGTTTAGCACAATGAAGGCAGGGAAATGCCCTCTGTCTTTTCCTGTTTTTCCTTGTAACAAAGCTGGACTTTTCAGCCTTTCCCTCAGGGAGGCTGTTACACACCCATTTGCTTTGCAGATGCACAGCGCTCTGCCTGGGGCAGCTCCCTGGGGGAGTTGCACCAGGGGCAAACGTGACCACAGGTCTTTGCCCGCCTTCGTGCGTGGTTGCTAAACTCGCCGCTCATCTGGGAGCACGCTTACTGTCGGAGCATCTCGCGGGCTAGTGACTCTGCCAGCCGGACGCTGCCCTGGCAGTCAGCGCGGGGCCGGCCCCGCTGCTGCAGCAGAGAGATTTCTAGGAAGCACATCTGCCAGCACACACGGGAGGTCCCTGATGAAGATGGTGACTCACCAAGGGATCTTTTGACCTCTCTATCCGGCAGCATGGCGATCTGGCTTTCTTGGCATTTAGTGCTTTTCCTGTCATTAAAAATAAAAACCTACTTTTTTTTCTCTTTTCCCCTCACTGAATTGAGGATTTCAGCGAACAGTTTGGGGGTAAACAAGCGAAGATGACACTGTGGAGGAACAGTTGGTCAAGTTTGCAAGAGATGGAGCCAGTTCTAAATATGGCACAACTTCGCTGGTACAGAGCAGAAGGAAGGCGGCATATGTGTCTGAGCAGTAGGATTGTTGCACGCTCTGTTAGATTTCCTTAACATCAAGTGCGTCTCTTCCCTTTTTCTTTCCTTTTTAGCAAAAAAAGGAGCAGAAGCTCACCAAAAACGTCTTTGGGTGGAAATAGGGAAGGGCTACAAGGAGGTGATGGACCCTCCATGTCCCCACTGGCTCAGCTGGCAGGTGGAAGCAGATGTGTCTGGATGAGATGCTCCTCTGCAAGGATGAAACCAGGAGGCAGCGGCCACCTCCAGCAGATCTCCTTGCTGCTGGTGCCCACACCAAAATTCGGTCTGGCAAAAGGCCTTTTGCCAGGTGACCTCGATGCTGCTGCCAAGTGTTTGGTACCGATGGAGGGGCTGCTCCGAGCCATGTATTCCACAGAGGCCAAGACCTGCAAGAGGGAGGAGGTCACTGGTGCTCATCTGGAGATGCTGCACACCAACAGCCTTCCAGCTGGGTCTCTGCACACCAGGAGCAAGATGTCTTTCCCAGGTGCTCTGGACTGGGTATCAAACTGAGTGTCTCCTCCAAAGTCCCAGGCCACCTTGTTGGCACAGAAAAGCTGCTTGCCTCTAGCAGTTCCTCCTGGGAGGTGTATCCTCACACCCCGCTGGTCACATCAAGTTTTTGAGCCTCTTTGTCCGCTGACAAAAAGCCTGCAGAGAAATTGGGATGTCCTTGGACTGCCTTCACCGCAGGAAAGAACTGAACAAGGATTTCTCTCTCCCTCTGTGGCTGACTAGGAGACAGCCGCAGGCCGGGCTGCGCCGGGGAAAAACCACGCTGCTGGATGCACGCTGGCAGCTCCTCGTGTGGCTCCTGCCCATCCTGGAGGACAACACGCAATCCCTGTGCTGGGGGCTTGAAGCTTTCTTGCCTGTGGGATGGTCTTGCTGGGTTTTCACACGCCCGGGGAAAGGGAGGGAGCTGGGGAGGGGAAGCCAAAGGTGAGACTGTTGCAGTCAGGACTCAGCTTCAGTCAGGAGTTGATTCTTAAACCACCTAGTTACAGGGTTAGTTGTGGAGCCTTCTCCCTGATTTGACTGTGAAGCCACATTTTGGAGTCTCGTGTCCTATGTTTGGCTGTTTAAACCAAGGCTTCCACACAGGTTTCCAGCAAGAAGGGCTGACATGGCTGAGCGGGGAAGAGTTTAGCACAGATATCGTGGGCAGGTGACTTGTCTGACCATCGCCAGCAAGGGCAGGGCCATGCACATGAAGGATGGGAAGGAACAGGCGCTGTGTCCTGGACGTGAAGAAGACAGAAGCTGGGGGTGAAACATGGGGTGGGGGGGACCTGCTCAATGGTTGCTGCTGCTGAGCATTTCCCTCTGCAAATGACCTCACCCCAACCAGCACTACCACGGGGAAAATCTGGCCTGGACCTTTCTGTAGGTGTTTCAGCTCCTGTTGGCCCAGGGTCCTGCCCAGGAGGTGGGGAGGGTCTCCCCAGCCTGCTGCAAGCACCACAGCACCCTCCTGCTCTCCCGGGCTGGATGGGTGGGCAGCCAGACCAGTGCGTTATGCAGAATGTGGCCCCCCACTAAAAAGTCAGTATTTGCCAGCAAATTACATATAGTTTTTCTTTTGGTTTAATTGCCTCAGAGTCAGTCTGCTAATCTGCATTTTAGATTGGAGACCCCAAAATCCTCAGCACAGGAGAAAAAGCTACAGAGAAAGAACGAAACAAAGACAGGTCCCGGAGCACCGGTTATGCTGTCTGGTGTGTTGCAGCGATGCCAGCTGCCTTGGAGTAGCACTCCAGTTTGCTTTCAGCTACTTCTTCTGCCCTTTGAAGACTTGTGTGGAAATGACTGAGAAACAAAGTGCCTAGCCTGCTACTGGAAGAGTAAAAGACTGTTGGTAGAGCATTGCTTGAATGAAGAGGCTGAGGACGGTGCCTGACTTTCTGCATTCACCTCCTGGGATAGCAGGTGGAAAATGATGTTGGTTTGGTCGTCTACTGCTGAGCTAGTTCTTAACGCCAAGCATGTGAGTAAAAAAAAGGGTTAAACAGAAGTTTAAGAGCTTTAATCACATAAAATGGAGGTGGTCAAAGGGTTTGTGTAAGGAGATGTTTCAAACGCCCTTTTGCGAGTGCTAAGATTCATCTTATTTCAGGGAGTGGAAACAGGAATACAAAAGCAGAATCTTCTGCGATGCAAAACTGCCGCTTGTTTCATGGTTTTGCTTAATTCAGTTTTATGAACAGGCTTTTAATTCAGTTTAACTCAGCCTCTTTTCTGCCCCTGCTCCCCCTATGCAATGCAAGCCCATTTGTGTCTAGGTTACTGGCAACCAGTATATAGAGCTCTAGCCAAGCATGTATTAAAATAAAGCCTGCAATCTGCTGAAAAACAGGTTTTAAGATAGAAACAAATAATTAGAAACACACAAATTAGTGTATGTCTGACAACAGGTTGAGCTCTGCACGGATTTAAACAAAGCTGTAATGGCAGGATACGAGTGATTCAAACCGGAGGCAGTGGCTGAGTGTTGACTTGAGTGGGTCAACCAGAAAAGAGGCAGGGAAGGAGCAAACCCGGGCAGGTTTGGCTCGGGCTGAGAGAACTCTGAGATAAAATAGCAACACCTGGGGGCTTTGCGTAACTCATGGCCTTTCAAGGACCGAGGCCTCGGATGAAGCACGAGCTTTTGGCTGATGTTACAAGCGCTGGTGCTGAAGCACCTTGCCTCCGGCGCTGGTCCTTCCCCTCTGCTGTCTGCCTGCACTGGTGCACGTTTACTGGGCAGTGGTGGGGCACCAGTAAGCCACTTTGGTGTAACGTGTGGAAGCACTTTCTGTGGTTTTGTACCTTTGCCTTTGGGTGTTTTTATGCCGACAGGCTCCAGCGGTCTGGCAATGACCCGGGGCAAGGCAAGGGGGAGCCCTGCCTGTGCCCCTCGGGTGGGATATTCACTGGCACACTGAAAAGGAGCTTTCTAGCGGTTATTGGGAGCAAATGGGCATCTCACTGCTGAACTTGCAGTGTGCCCGTTTGGCGTGCCTGTGAGCGAGCAAGGCACACCAGCAGCATGGATTGTTCTTCTGCACCCATTGTTATGGAAATTGCCTTAGAGACAGTTGCTCCAGCACACATTTTTAGAAGCGCGGGTGAGCCGCGCAGCAGGAAAACTGCTCCGAGGGGAGGAAAACTGCCGGCCAGGCTCCCAGCACTGCCCCTTCCTCCAGCGGCATGGTGGAGCATTGCTGGCTTTCTTGGTAGGGTGGGATTTAGGGTATTTCTTTGCCTGGTAAGGGAGGGAGAAAGAGCCTCTGGAGGAGCAGCCCCTTCTGCATCAGTCTCCAAGGAAACCCTTGGGGCTGTGTGGCTCAGCCTTTGCCGCATACCCGGAGTTTGGGCAGTGGCTCACATAGAATCATAGAATCATTAAG
>NW_009186530.1:0-3917 GCF_000690835.1 Fulmarus glacialis
CCCCCCCCCAAATCCTGTACCTAGAGACCAGTTTTCTTCAGTAATGAGATTTTCGGCCCCACCCCCAAAATGATTTTACAGTGGCTGCAGATGAAAGGTTTTTAAATGATTTTTACATACAATATGGAAGGCTTTGGTACACGTTTGCTGTGCAACTAGTCCATTGTTTGCTTGTTGTGAAGTTAAAGGTTACTGTTCGCTGCTGGTCATTAAACCATAAGGTCCCTCTTGCTTAAACTTGTGTGCTTGCATATACAAATTTCTTGTTGAGGTCTGTAGGAGTTTGGATTGTGTATGAAGGTGGGATTGTAAGGAAGGGAAAACCTAGCGTAGTCCTTCAGATTGTAACAGGATTCACCTGAGGTGGGTGGGTTTTTTCTTTCCTGTTGCTAACTGGAGCATGCGTTTTACATGTATTTATAAATAGATATATATTAATGTGTGTTGTTTTTCTTTTGTTACAACCTACAGATCACCTCGGTTCTAAGTGCAAATGTTTTAGAAGGCTTTCCGCTAACATCCATATTAGGCATTTAAGAAAATAGAAGTGATTAATGTTCTAAGAAGATGGGTGGGAAGACGTAGTCAAACCTATGATCACAGCATATATTAGAAAACTCAACAGGTTCAGGAATAAATTTAACGTTAAATTTAACACATTTTTAAGGAATCAATGGGCCTATTATTTTGGAGTGATATGAAGCTGACAATTTTAGAGACCTTTGCATCTATTTTACATTTCAATGTCTTCATTATTTTCAAAGAATAAATTTGACAAATACTGGACTGTTTGAAACAGTCTCTTAACTGCTCATGGTGTTTTAATCTTCAAAAATGCATTTAGATTTTGTTTTTAAAGAAAGTTTGCTCATTAAGTTATTTAGTTTTATGGAAAATGATATACAACTTCAAGTAGATCTCTGCAGTGGTCTCTCTCCTTTTTTTTTTTTTTTTTTTTTTTTTTAAAGGAAGGTAAAATTTACTTCTACCTTAGGCAAATATATCTTGTAACCTTCTTCCATGAAGAGACATCTATATCCAGGAGAACAGTCAGCTTTCATTATCTCTCCTCTGTCAGACAAGATCTCTTTTTATGAAGTCTTGGCTGGAGCGTAGAGTCCTGTTGGCCTATGACAGTGCAATATGACCCTTACACCTTTGGTGTCCTGGTACAACTCTTAGGCCTTGAGGACAAGTATCAACATATGGACCCTCTTAGGAAGTGTGGATTTTGGACATCTCTGAGACATGATCACTAGGTCACAAGGTTGGCATTTTGGGTTATGCCAATGGAAGCAGAGCCAATTGTTGTTGAATCTATTACCATAATTATAAATCTTAGAGAATCACTGGGTTATTTACATCTGAGTAATGCTGATCCAACTGTCATTTTCTTCTTTACATCGCGTAGACCAGTGTTCAGTTTGCTGACCCATGGACAACAGTACTGAGCAAATGATAAACTACCGAAGGTAGTTTCATGCTTCTGCTCCTCTTGTCATCCCGGACTATGGAAGTGGTTATTTCTTGTGACTGCAGCCTGTGCACGCAGGCTGTGAATGAACTGATTACTAGTGATCTTGCTGCTCAGAAGCAGCTTCTAGCTCAGTGAAGTCAGCAAGAACATGAATGCTGAATAGAAACTTGCTCTTCTTTCTCCCATTCAGTTGGGGCTTCAACATTGATTATGGTTTTGCAACTTTGATGCTGCATCCGATGAAAGTGTCTGTTCTCACTCCTACCCAGAAGTCATAAGGTGAGAGGAGTGAAGTGCTGATGTTTTGCAATTCAGTGGTTTCCTCATTTCTCTCCTGCTTCCTTTTTGAGCCATTGCTGAACAAGAAATAGTTCCCAGCAGATATGTTGTCAATGAGGAATAAGAATTGATTAAGATCTAGCATCCTTTAAAAGATAAATAGAAACTAATTTACCTCCTGCATCTTCTGCAGAAATGCCTGGAAGAGTCACCTGAGGGGTGTCTCTGTCTTGATTGTGTGTTTTCCCCACCCTGCTCCTTCTGAAACGCCTGTCTGTGGAATACCAGGACCTAAAATATAAGAGATTTTTTTTTTTTCTTGGTTGGTTTCTTAATTTTGTCCCCTATATATCTTTCCCTTTCTAAGATGGCAAAACTAATATATTTTTCTCCTAACACAGTTTCCCTTTTACCTAGAAACTCTATATAAACTCCATACAACTTTCAAAGATATTTGGCTCTTCTGGCTTAAAACTATTCAAAGTATAGCATCCTACTGTAAACCAAATTATCTTTTCCAAGATCTCAACTCATCCTGACTGACCAAAATGTCCTGTGTGCCTTCATGACATTCCTACCAATATTACTAGTATTACGTACTCAAGTAAGAGGCACAGGGTAAAGATGTCTGTCTGTCTAAAATTGTCATAGAAGTGCAGAAGTGTAGATCCCAGGCAGATTTAACCAGCTTCCAAAGTTAGCCAATAATAATGTGAAGACAGTTCCCCAGATGTGTGCTAGTGGTATAAAAGAATTTGGGACTCGGTTCAAATCAAAGCCATAACTCCTACTTTATTCACTCATGTATCACTGTGTACTCTATTTTCCTATGGGTGATAACATACCTTGGCGGCTGGGACTCCTGGCTGTTCCCTTTTGAGGGTTCTAAACTATTCATTGTTTCTTTGATTCAACACTCAACAAGGTTTCAGGAGAGCAGGAAAATGTATCTTTATGTTCTAAACCTTGTGACATAGTCTTGTTTCTCACCTTTTCTTATTTCATGAATTTGCTATCTGTAGTACTTCACATCACTCATGTCAGCATCAAGTTATAGCAATGAATAATATTTTAAAAACTTACTTCAAGGGTCACCTGTTTCCCAGCTGTGAACAAAGGATGATATATTTCTTGCTTGCTTCAGACTCTCATCTTCTAGCAAGCTAGGTCCCTCCACGCCTCTTCCAAACTGGTATTTGCATGGCTTTTTGGTGTTATGAAATAATCTGCTCTACCTCCTATATGCCAGAGGAAACCGCTATGGCTAGCGTATCCTTCCACCTTTTAGCATTCTTCATATTTTTCCTCTTTTATCAAATAGTTCAAGAAGTTAATTCATGTTGTAGTAAAGAGGTCCAAATTCTTGAGACATCTTAGATTTTAAATGCTTTAGTAAATATACAGGGTGGGCGGTGGAAATAATCAGTGCTTTGAAACAGAATTTCTCTGGCTTACTGTTGTGAGCAACAAAGTATGCCTTGGACACATATGACCACATACCCGTGGCTTCAGCTCTCATGGGCTTCTTGAGATTCTTAACTAAGTCATGTTTCCAGTATATCATGTTACCATTGGACTGTCCTTTGGCCCCAGGAGCAAGATAATACCAATACTACAAATTTCCTTAATAGGAAGTTTTGTTCATAAATTCCCTACTGATAATAGCTAGAGCCTAAAATTGGTGGTCAGAATTTGACCCTTAAAGTAGGTATTGCAGTGCTTAAAAAGAAAGTACATTTGCTAAAAATTATTCTTTCTGCTTATCTCCTTGTATAAACAACAGAGAGAGATGGGAACTGCCAAATAACATGTAAGTACTGGTCTTCACTAGTTGTGCAGGGAGTTGAGATGCTGTTACGGAGGTCCTAGACAGCAAATGGAAAGTTGCTCAGAGGCATACAACACCGTACAATAGAAAACAATAGTTACGGATGCCAATGTCTATTGGTTTGAGCACCAATAAAAATAGCAAGAGCTCTAAATGCTAGGCCTTCTTCAGTCTGTGGAAAGTCAAACCTGGAGCAAATGGTTTCAAATGGTGGGACGCTGACTCTCCATCTTCTGTTGTTGAAGACAGTCTGCATCGCTTTTGCTAGGGAAAGGGAAAAGGAGTTAGATTACAATGTGTTGAGCACTGGGATTCCCAGAGGAAGAGGGAAAG
>NW_009186530.1:3929-4929 GCF_000690835.1 Fulmarus glacialis
GCTCCCAGGGCTGCTTCATGGATTTTAGTCAATAATGTTTAAATGTAAAATGTAGGAAGCCCCAGGAACAGCGAGGAGAACCAAGGATTTGTTCCTCCCAGAGCATTCCTCTTTTTGTCAGGTTCCATTTTGGTTTTTCTCTGGAACTTGTGCTTACAAGTGTATAGTTAGATATCTAGGTAACGAGCCTGTAAGGTGGTGTTAGCTCATGCTTCAATGGACTAACAGTAAGCTTCTGAGTAAATTGGAATCACTGTATCGTAAGCACTTAATGTAGAACTTGCTTCACCTGATTTTAGATGGGTATTGTTAAATCTGTAATCCTAGTCATTGAAAAGAAACAGGTCAAGTAAATCACATCTTGAAAAAACAAGCAACAAAAAGACCCCAACAAAAAGACCCCAACAAAAAGACCCCAAATTTTGGATTTCTGCTGTGATAGGAACCATATTTTAAACTTCACTGAGTATCCTGATCAGATCTCCGTCTGCCTAGTGTGACTAGCTCAGATGTGAATGTCCTCACTTAATCAGATAAATCCCATGCCCCAGTGTTTTCTTACACTGACTTGCATGATTTAGGTAATGAAAAGTTAGCTCTTAATCCTCTCTCACCTTCAGAGCTTTAAGAAACTTGTGAAATGGAAGCAAGACCTCCCCGCCTCACAAGTGTGTTCATCTTGAATATTCATTAACACAAGTAAGAGAGAGTTTTCCATGTTTGTTCAAACAGGCTAAAAAAACAGGTGGCTCAGATCTGTGCCTTTCAGCATTATAGGCATCCCTTAGCTCCTGTATCTGTTAACTAGGAATCTTGGTGCTGCCATAACTTGATGACTAAAAGGGTAATTTCTTCAAAGGGTCCTTTTACCTGACAGCTTTTCATCTGCAATGCCAGGCATAGACAGGGCATGTTACCTGGATGAATTGGTTTAGAGAGTTTTTTCTTAAGAAAATTTAAAATTTAATTTCAAATCATAGAATCATTAAAGTTGGAAAAG
>NW_009186531.1:0-416 GCF_000690835.1 Fulmarus glacialis
GGTGGTGATGGGGTACCGCACGCTGCCGTCCGCCAGCCACCCCCCGTCGCAGCGATCCAGCTGGGAAAACTTCCAGGCGGAGTAGAGCTGCCCCACTTTGGCGATGGCAGCCCCGTGGTTGCGGCACGCTTGCCCGGCCTCCTTGAAGTTCAGGTGGCCCCGGATGAAGTAGACCTGGCCTGGGGATGGGTGGGGACATGACGGGTGAGCGGCCGGATGTTCTCTCCTGGGAACAACCCCAGCCCTGATGCAAATCCCGGTGGGCATCAGGGTTCGGTGCCACTGTGGGAAGGACAGGGGACCCCCGTACTACCTTGAAGCGCAGAGGTGAAGCAGAAAGCATCGAATCGGTCCTTCTGCTTGTCCCTGGCCCCGTAGGTCCGGACACCTGGCAGGAGGAGGCGGGCGCCGCACGG
>NW_009186531.1:573-874 GCF_000690835.1 Fulmarus glacialis
TTTTTTTTTTTGGTTTTTTTTTTTTGGATGCTTCACCTTTGTAGAGCTGCTGGTAGGTGGCGAGGCGGGAGTCCTGCTGCTCGCAGGCTCGCTTGGCTTCGTGGTAGTTGAATTTGTAGCGCCCGTTGCTGGGCTGGTAGGGGAAGACGACACCTGGGGGGACAGGGACAGGGGTGGAGGATGAAGGAGATGCTCTCCCTGAGGAGGCTTTGGCTTATCATCCCCAGGGATTTGGTGTTGAAGATAAGGCTAGGGCATTGCAACAGGGGACACGAGGGTTGGAGGCACCCAGCCATAGACC
>NW_009186531.1:1007-1301 GCF_000690835.1 Fulmarus glacialis
TCCAGCCCATTGACAAGCTGGCAGCGGTAGCGTCCCTCGTCCTCCAGGGCCACGTCGGTGATGGTGAGCGAGGCATCGTAGCGGTGACTGTGCCGCAAGTGCACCCGGGGGCTCAGCGGCCCGTAGTTCTTGTGGTACAGCCCGTTGGTGATGATGATGATGCTCTCCCGGTAGTTGGCCGGCTCCACTTTGCTCCACTTTACCCGGTAGTTGCGGGGCAGGGCGCGCAGGACGCAGGGCAGGGTGGCCGTGGCACCCCGCTGCGTGTGCACGGCGGCATGGAGGGGCTCCAGC
>NW_009186532.1:0-8837 GCF_000690835.1 Fulmarus glacialis
CGGGGGCGGGCGGGTGGAGGTGTGTTTTTTTAAATAGCACTGGGTACAATGGGGTTCTGCTCTGTGAGTGAGGCTAAAACATATTATACTAATGCAAATAAAAGTCTGCATCAGACATCCTAAGAATAGTTCTTGTCTACTTTTAACTTAAAACCATAATTATGTTCCTCCTCAAGGTTCGAAGGACTAAGTTAAACAACTTTGAGAAGTACGATTCATTTTTATTTCCTTCTAATTTTTACTTTCCGCTGTGTTTCTCTTTTCAGTTATGCCAATGTAAAGAAGTGCAGCAATGAAGGACGTGCCTTGATGCAACTGGACTTTCAACAATTCTTAATGAAACTAGAAAAGTTAACAGACATTAGGCCTATTCCAGATAAAGAATTTGTGGAGACCTACATTAAAGCATACTATCTAACAGAAAATGACATGGAACGCTGGATAAAAGAACATAGGGTAAGAGTTAAATTTTCATTCTTCTACTGTCTATCGGGAAAATTCACCATGATGATAGAATCATGCTAACAACTCTAAATGATCAATGCTTCTATGTGTTAAAAATGAGTATATGCATATATATGCATATATTCATTTATTATAATAAAATCTGCATGGGAAGCAGTATAAATATAAATGTGTGTGTGTGCAAGTGTATGTTCATTGCATTTATTATCATATGAAGTTTGTTAGTATGTATTTGTACTGATTCAACATCTGATGACTGGGAAGGATGAATAAGGCAGTCACATCTACCTACTATATCAAAAAACGTAGAACTAGAGCGAAGTGAAGTTGAAAAGGTCTGTGTGCTGTTCGGAATATGCCAAAGTGCACAGCTTAATTGTCAAGAAGTACAGTTTGAAATCACACCATGAAGTTTTACTTTGCCTTTAGGAGTAGATGCTTAAACCAAGTTGTAAGGCACAATGGATAAAAGTCATTGCTTTTTCTTCCTTCATTTTATAATACTGAATCAGGATCAACATTGCTGTCTGAAATAAGTCTTCATTTGTGTTTTAAAAGCATTTAGCATGCTTTCATGGTAGCATAACCTAGCCATTATAACAGGACTGCGTAAGTAGTAGTCACGTGCTATTGCAGCTGCCCATTGTTAAAGTGAAAAGTCTTTTAAAATGGAGCATTTTGCAGTCTGTATTTTGGGATTACTTTAAATCCCACTAGAAATGGATGAAAGAAATAAGTCTTTAATATCATTTTCCTTGTTATACCTGGAGCCACAAGAGAGATTGTGAGCTGTTGTTTGGTGACCTACATGGAAAAACTCTTGTTTAAACCTACTGGTGGAAGCTATGTTTTGGATAGTATTAAGTATAAAGGTAGTACTGGCAAATGTGATGTTTTGACAGATGTTAAGAATTCTTGTCTTAACATTTTTGCCATTTTTTCCTCCTTCATCATGTACTGAAAATAACGTTGTTTGGAGACCCTGTAGACCCTGTAGACCCTGTATTTAGAAGCTTATTCGAAATGAGAAGTCAAAATAAAAAAGATCAACTTTTGTCAAAGTTCGTTTAGAAAAATGTTTTTGTGTTAAAAGCTTATTCCATTTGCATATGTATTTCCCACCACACCTCCCAAACAATGGAAAATACATTAAAAATTAATTTAGATACATATGTATTCAGAGAATTACTTTCTGTGAACTCAGTCCAACACTACTGAAGTTGTAAGCATTTTCCATTATAATCTGCTATGTAGCAAAATACAGTTTTGTCCTCTGCCTCAACTATGAAAACTATCCAGACCAGACTTAACTACCACTTTAAATCTCCCCTGTGTACTGACTGCTTCTATCAGGTGAAAAGTCCACAGTGTATATATCCGTGTTTTTCAGTTTTCTGTCTTTGTCTGGCATTTTATTCTGCCATAACATGATCTGCTTTTATTTGCCAGGAATATTCCACTAAGCAGTTGACCAATCTGGTGAATGTTTGTCTGGGATCCCACATCAACAAAAAGGCAAGACAGAAGCTGCTAGCTGCTATTGACGACATAGACAGGCCTAAAAGATAACTGGAGAAAGCTGCTTTCCTTGTGTCCTTGTACCTTTTTCTGTTCATGTGAAGCATGCAGACAAATCTCTCATGGACTAACGACAACATTCTCTTAAAAAACATATTGCATGACCTTTCTTACCAGCATTGGAGACACTCTGAAGTGGCATAATGTTTTAAAAATATGGCTTTTCTAATCTGTAGAATTATTTTCTGTTATATTTCTTTTTTTTTTTTTTTTTTGTTGTTACTTGCCCTTAGTAAAGGGCCACTGTTTATGTATCATTGGTGAGCTGTATATTTTGCAAAACTGTATACTGTAAGTAAAATCAAAATCAGAGATAAACACATTGGCTTAATATATAGTTGATGCTCTTTTTTCATAAAAGGGCTACTTTAAAATATGATTTCTTTCCTCCCTGCTTTCACCCTCAGAAACTGTGCTTTATTATGGACCAGTGCAAAATGAAAGGAAATGTACAATATTTGATCAACGTATCTTGCATGTGGATTAAGAGTGCAGATCAACTAAATACGCTCATGGTAAAGACTCTCATCTTCGTATGTATTTAAAAATGTCTGTTTATTTCAGAATTAATTTAGTCGTATCAAAATGATTGACTTCAGATTAATAGAAAGTAATAAATACTGTACACTAATATAATTTCTTTGTGGGACTTTATTTTCCTAATTCAACAATGCAAAATGTCATTTACAATAGAAATTGGTACTTTTAGTAGTGTTCCTTTCATATCACTTCCCTTTTGTCCCTCTGCCAGTCTTCCCTGTTCCAAAGCAATAATGCCACGGAATAGGAATAATGTTTTTTTGGCTGAAGTTTTGGATTGATACTAAGATAATCTTACTATTTCCTGCTCTGCTGTAGACACCCTGAGTGATCCTGAGCAAAGCAAAATTGCTTGGCTGCGTATTTGTCCTAGAAATCGGTTTGTCAGAGCATCACTGACTCTACTGAAGTTTTCAGGTTTGCCTTTGGTTTTCAGTATGTAACTTTTAGATTTTTTTTTTTTTTTATTACATAATAAACTTTTTGCAGTGCTCTCAGACCTTTTAAAAGGAAAAATGCTAGCATTGAGTTAATAGGTAAAATAATTTACATAAGCTACAGTCCACTAATGTGGTAAACTCGGGTTCATCCTTGCCATTGTACTTTTAATTCAAACATGGGAGAATCAGGACTTACTGAATGACAGCAGTACGTCGTGACAGAAAATTGCCTTGTGGAATCGCTATAATTGCTCTTTTCTGTAGCTTAATTGCAGAAGTGGACTGAGCATCATTATGTGAGTTCAGTGAAAGCCTGTGTACAGTTTTAGGAGAATGATAGAATTTACATTTTAAATATTGACTGTGTAGTATTCATCTCCATTGTTCATCTGTATTTTAAGGGAAATAACATTTAAAACAAAATTTAACTCCATTCTCTACTGACCATTTAAAACTTGTTTAGCAGCGTGTCAATGTATACGTTGAAGCTGAATCACTTTCACCCTCATTAAAAAGATGGTTCAAAAAAAGAAAAGTATAGTTCATTTTGAAAGTGTGGATTCTTGCATCAGTGTATTTGCCCTGAAATCAGATCCTGAAGAAGAGCTCTTGGAAGAAATAGAAACGTGTCAGAGACGATAAGTGTAAAATCTGTTTCAATTTTCTTCTCATGGATGAAATAAGAAATTTAAATATCTTTACCGGAGCTTTGGTGAGCTAAACATGGTTAATTTCTCGTGAATTATTTAGGCTGCTGTAATTTGATTGCTTACCAAAAGGTAAGAGTATAAGCACTGATTGGAATGTAGGGTCAAGGAAGGAGGTGAGCAATTGCATGAAACATGGTTAGGAGTAAAGTTTTGTAGTGTATCTATAGTTTAACTTGTTATTTTTAAGTCAGTCCCCAAATAAAAGAATGTGTAAGATGCAGTGTTAAACCTGTGCAACAACTGTTTGATCTTCATTCTTATATGCCTCAGAAATTATTATATTTTCCAGGGGAACTTCCCCTCACTGCCCAGGGTTGATGCTAAGGGAGAAGCTACATAGCTTAATGGCCTACGTACGCTCTTAGATATATGGTTTGACTTCTAGGTTGCCCTGTGTGGAGTCAGGTGTTGGACTAGATGATCCTCATGGGTCCTTTCCAACTCATGATACTCTGTATTACTTGGTCCTGAGTGACTAATGAAGCCAAGTTTTGGCTGCATGTTGCTTCTGGTATGAGAATTTTTCACAAACCATTGATTTTTGAGAATCTCTGTGCCTCTTCATTCTCCTATGGAATAAGAAGACTCCGTTATACTGCTTTTTCTGCAATAGAGAATATGGATTAAAATATCCTCTATGTGTCAGAGGAGTGTTTTGGAATACTTTAATAATGGAAGATGATTTCCTTCAGTCTCCAAGGAGCAGCACTGACCAGCACTGCAGAGGTGGGCAATGCATCTGTCAGTCCTTCTTTAACCTAATGAAGAATTTAAATCCTGTTCCTCAGACAATGAGTACTCTGATATTTTCCAAACTCAGCTGGAGCACAGATGACTAGTTTTCAAGTCTCTCGTTAGGCAAAGCCTATCCCCGCCCTGATCAGCATACAACTGGCTTTTCTACAGTCATCTAATGGTGATGCTGTTCTCCAAAGAAGCAGCTACTGGGACAAAAATAGGGGAAAGCCAATTGATCGGTTGTTGTGACTCTGGTGTAAGATTCCAAGTCCTTGCTTCGGTGTAGATTTAATTATTCAAAGCAGAATGGCATTGACGGGAAAGACCATCTTGGATCAGCAGTGCTTCAGCTGATGGGATAGTGCACAGAGCAGCCTCCAGAGGTGTAAATTCAAGTGCCTTGAATGCTCCATGATTTTAGAAAAGTAGCTAGATTTTGAGGTAACTGACAATTCTGGGGGTCTCTTGTTCCCACATGGGAGAGAGTCTTCCCATGTGTAAAATAAAGGCTTGGCTTGCTTCTGATCTGCAACGGGAAAAACTAGGCCCTGGCCAGATCTGCTTAGCGACACCCTGCATGTGGGGTGTGGGTTATAGCTTGTGAACACTGCTGAAAGAACTGTCTTCCTTCTTTTGTCCCTGCCCCCTGAGGGGAGAAAAAGGGATGAGTGATCAATGGCTGTCTCAAAGCTGTCTGTGAAGGGTTTGCATCCCCTTTTAATTTTCACAGGTGTGAATGACAAAGGCATGTCTCATAATATCGAAGATGGAGTTTACTTAAAGCAAAGCTGTGGATGTGGGTTGTGCTCTTGACTTGTCCTCCTGCCATGGAACACACAAAATTATAAAGATCCCCTTCTCTTAATGTGAAAGTGATATATTTGGGGTCTTTCCCCTTTAAGATCTTGCTGATGGTTAGTGTTTATGAAGCTTTGAATAAAGCCCATGTTTAAAAAAAAAAAAAACCAACAAAAAAAAACACCAAACCCCTCAAAACCACAAAAAAAAACCCCTCCACGCTGCTTAAATTGTTAAATAGTGCTGTCTCTTACCAAAATCCTCAAAAGGCCAAATGTCAGCAGGCACCTGCTATATTATAAATGATGCAAACAGAGATGGACAAAAAAAGGCAGATTTATTGTGTGTGGCTGATGGTATCTATTTTATTTATAACCACTGCTTGAAACAGCATAGCATAAAGACTTAACATGGCACCAGACACCAGGATTATGGTGCAAGTATGGAAATAATGCAATTTGCAAACAGCAAAGTTTCCATGCTTGCTGGCTATTTAAGGATATTTGTGAGTGTGTTGTTTTTGCAGCGCTAGAGCTGTTTTTCATCACAGCGAGGACTTGGTTTTTAAGGATCTCCTGCTCTTCCATGAGATCCCAAAGTGTGATGTGGAGCGTCTTTAAACTATACTAAATACTTCACAGATCTGTGTTTTGGTTTTTGTTTTTGGGGGTTTTTTTGTTTTTTAAATAGGCATTAAATCAGTAACATGCCATATGATAAAGTACGTGCCTAAGAAAACTAATGAGGAGATGAGTAACCTTTATTTTTTGTGTGGTGGATCCATTGCTAAATTTTAATTCGGTGGAGTATTCTGTCCAGTCCCAGAGAGTTTACGTGTATAAGCTAAACTAAAAACAGTTGGATGTGACCTAAACTTGAATCTACTTGGCTGTCCTGTTAAAGAAAGTCCCCTTAGTACCCCTCAGCTCTGCTGGATTGGTCTGAAACTTTTGGTCTGGATATATGCGTAAAAGAAAAACAACTTCAGGGCAGAAATGTATAGATCTATGTGTTACATTTGTAGATTATCTTGCATAGATTTCAATATTGTCAGATTTAAAACTGGCAAACAACTGTCTAAATGTGTGTTGATCTTTGAAAAACAAATTATATGAGTAAGCTGAAGATCTAGGAGAAGAGATGCAGTGAAGTGCCTCTTTTCAGTAAGCACAAAATTAATGGATGTGCAAAATGACTGCAGGTATTTCTGAAGATCTTTTTTACAAGTAAATCCAAAGTTCATACCTGTATGCATTTCCTGCCCTATATCTCTAGTAATTTTTATTCATTGCATTTTGGTAAAGAATGAAATGGAAATGTCACCTCAGCCTTAAAATAAAATGGATCCTTGTACAGGAACGATACTGTCAGGATTATACTGTGGCTGCTGTCTGAGAGCTGCAGGGATTTAATGTAGAATATGCACCATAAAACTATTCCTTCTGAAATTCATCCGTATATTATAATGTAAATACATACATGCACACAGAGCTTTGTGTGCAGTGTAATTCAACACTGGGGACCATGAAAAAGAATGGCAAAATTCAACAACAAGCAACACATTATTGGTTCCTCTGCCATCACTTACATTAATAGCTGACACTGAAGCCTGGGTAGGTAGCGCAGAGGTGTTTCCTTGTGTGAATAACTGGTGTCCACTGAGGACAGGGTCATAATCTCGGTCCGAGTTCAGAACTTTGAGTACGTCTGAGTTACCAGCTGCTCCCACTGCTGCTGACTTCGTCTGCCACTGGTGTGTGCCGTGTAGGAAGCATCATGCGGGAGCCTGCTGCAGAGGACCTCCAACCCAGCCCAAACATTGTAAGCATCAGGTTGGACACTGTTGTTGGAGCATGATGCTCCTGCCCTTAACCAGAGATCGTGGATAGCTGTGCTTGCTGTCCTGGCTGCCTGGGGGGGATACCAAATGCACGAAACTTGTGGGTTGGAGGATGGGCAGAATCGGGCTGAAAGGCGGTGGTCTGTCAGCGTGGTGAACATGCAGCTCTCTCCAGGACAGCTCGCTGTTCTCTTGAAACCTCAAGAAAACGTGGGAATTGTCATTACCTGTCGTGGTTTAACCCCACGCAGCCGCTCACTCACCCCCCCCCGCCTCCGGCGGGATGGGGGAGAGAATCGGGAGAGCACAAGTAGGAGAACCCCCGGGTTGAGATAAAACAGTTTAATAATTGAAATAAAACAAAATAGAACAGTAATAGTAACAGTGAGGACAACAACAATAACAGAATATACAAAGCAGGCGATACACAATGCAACTGCTCACCGACCACTGACCGCGTGTCACGAACGGTGGGGCGAGCCCCCCCACACACCTGGTTTTTATACTGAGCATGATGTCACATGGTATAGAATACCCCATTGGCCAGCTGGGTCCACCACCCCGGCTGTGCTCCCCCCGCCCCCTGCGAGCACCACCCAGCAACAGCCAAAGCATCAATGGGCCATCAACGCTCCTTTCATACCAAACCCAAAACACAGCACACCCCCCAAGCTACTGGGGAGAAAGTTAACTCTGTCCCAGCCGGAACCAGGACATTACCTGATGCAGTTGTCAGCACAGTACTAAGCACCTGTGAGTTTTCAGGACCATTTATTTCTTGAAGTGTAGGAAAATGGCATTGATGTAAATAAGTTTGACCAGGGGCTACTTCCTGGCCCTGAGCTGCCAACATCTGTCTCCTCCAGAGCAGTTAGAATATTTAAGCAGCCAAATGCTCCAACTAGCTGAGCGTTCATGGGTGGTTTATAATGTGCTACATTTTAACTAGACAAAATTGTTGCCGTGAATAGTAATGCCTCATAGCTGTAATGCCATTAGCCCTTCCTTCCCCCCTTGCACACGCAGCCCAGCGTAGTGCTGGTGTCTCTGCTCTTCGACAGGGCACTGCCTTCTCAGAGTTTACTGAGCCTTTGTGCTCAGGTCTGTTTATTTTTGGTGAGATGTTTACTGCTGCTTTCTATTGCTCAAAATCTCTGTGGTAAGATGCAGGGCTCTGGGTGATGCACGTGTGTCTTTGCTTGTATGCACTAAGAGAACTCTTGCTGTTCTTGGCTGCCCCGGCTGGGGGGAAGGAGCTCCCCATAGCTGGCATGTTCGGTAACACTTTAGAGATGCTGCATACCACCACGGCCAGGTCACGGATCTGTCCTGAGCTTTGATTTAGGTTCTGCTCTGTCTTGGTGCCTGGTGTAAAAAAATTTTCCTATACTCCCCTAGCTATAAAAGAAATGATGTTATCTACCGTGACTTATAAAGTGCCATCAGGCTGTGGTTCTGTAGGCATGAGCTGTACTTTTAATGGCCATCAGTGACTTAACCCCAAGGAAGCTGAAACATGAACTCTTTGTGAAGACAACACATAAGGAAACTTCCTTCCCTGTGTCTCAGGCTTTTTAGGTGCTGTTTCCTTTGCATTAGGACAGAAGGCAGTATTCTCACACATGTTCTTTCTTCTGATGCTACACTTCAAATTGCACCAGACAGTGCCGTTGCCTGTGTACCAGGGGACCCTGCTATGGACCAGAATCATAGAATCATAGAATCATT
>NW_009186533.1:0-2438 GCF_000690835.1 Fulmarus glacialis
GGTCAGGCGGCGGCTGCGCGCGCCGTGAATGCCCCGCAGCCACGCGATGGCAGCAGAAATATGGAAACGCCGGAATGGACGAATACATTACCATACGATTATACTGAAAAGCTATTTTGCAAAGATGAGGCAATTGCTAAACGTAACCCAATGGCCGTGACACTTCTAAGACAAGCAGGGAGTAGACAAATAGTTTTTCCCTCTGAAATACAGTCATTTGCTACGTTACTTTAATTGCCGATAGGGTCACTTCTGCTTTCTTGTTGTAGCATTGAAACAACACAGCCCTCTCTCCCTACGATTTTTTTATTTTAATTTGACCTACAGCAGACACAGTAAGAATGGCTCCTGTTTCAAACTAATTCCTTCAGGTTTGGGTAACTAACTTGCCTCAGCTTCGGCTTATCCCACAGAGTGCTGCGTGTCTCCTGGAAAGTGCTGAACAACCTGAGTTCACCCGAGTCTCCATGAGAACACCAGTTAATTTATTCTAAGAAATAGAGGATTTGGTTTGTTCAATGGCTGGCCGTACCATGGTTTCAAACCCAGCATACCCAGTGAATGGAAAACACCAACGATCTTGTTCCCGTCAGCTCCATCCCATCACCAGCCATCACCTCAACTACGTCAGCAGGGGCCAGCCTCTCATTAGCACCCTTTTGTTTAACATGCTTGCCTGCTTTTTGTCCTTTTTTTTTTTTTTTTTTTTTTTTAAAAAGGTTATTTTCTAGGAGCTTCTTGAGGCACTTTCTTATTTCGCAAACAGTTGGCACTCAAAGTGAGACTATCTATAAAACCCGGACAAAGCATCAAGCTGAACCGATTAGTACAACTCTCACCGTCTGCTGCTCACACACACGGCATCCAAGCACAGTTACAGCATCCCACCCGGGTCCCGGAGGATTTCAGTTCCCCAGACTTTGTTCACGCGACTCTGTCATTAAGAGCAAGTATATGCATTTCCTGGAGACTACAACTACAACTCAGAACGTGTGAAAGGGGCATTGGCACGCACAAGCGAACCACCACGACCGTCCCTGCCAGCCTGCGCCCGCTGTACCTGGCTCTATAAAGGGAACGACTTTACGCACGGGGTGGAGACACCGACCGGGTCCCAGGCGAGGGCAGGCGATCCCTCTGCCGCGCCGCTCCCAGGCCGCTGCAGCCCCACTCCTCGGCAGGGCACTTCCCTTTCGTTTCTGACACCAGGGTATTAGTGTGCAATTAATGCTTTATATTTCCGAAGAGTACAAAGACTGGCTAATTAATTCTCATCTCTTGCCTATAAAAAGGGTCAGTAACTAACATCCTACAGAGTGGTGGCCATTAAAACATGCGCATGTGCAGGACAGGGACACACTCTGAAATCCTATTTTGCTTTTGTGTCTGTGCTGCCTTTTGGGGACAACACCAGATTCTGTTTAGGAACCCCAGCACCTTCAAACCCTTGACACGGCCCTGCTCTTACTGCTTCCCCTCCCCACGTACACTTTGGTGAGCGATATCCATCTTTCCGAAAGCAACTCAGGAAATCAAAATGCTTAATGCATCTCTGATGCATACAAAATTAGCAGCAATACAGCAAATGAGATTTGCTTTCCTTTCCAACACACTGTGAAATAAATAAATAAATAAATATAAACACATTAAAACCCAGGCGCGTAACGCAGAGACACTGAGGCTCCTCGTTTCCAGTGGAAGCCCTTATCTCCGTCACAGCCCACATGCAATTACAAGATTACAAGGCACACGCTGCTTCAGCATCTGGATCCTCCGTGCAATCACAGAGATCCCTACAGAAAAAGGAAACCTCTTAATCTTGTGAGGAACGGCAATGATTTTACCTTGCTGCGCTGCACCCCATTTAAAACGCTCTAGGAGCTATGTGATGAGCGACCTGCAGTTAAGGACTTGAGTCTTTGGAGTTAGTCTTTCTCTACGTATGCACAGAAAGACAACTACGTGGTGAAAAAAGTAAATGCAGACCACTGCCTCTGGTCCAAAAAGTATTTACATTTATTTTGTTTTGCTGTAAACTTTCTCATCTATATTGCAAGCACTGGGATAAAGTTCGGACCAATAAACCTCCACTCCCGTCTCCAGTCCCCAGCACGTTAAACCGAGACCACGGATCCAGCAATCCAATCTCCATATATTTTATTCTCAAAATATTTCATTTCTGGCCACCAATCTTTAGATCTTCTATCGGATTTTGTTTTCGTAAATGGATTTTCCCACAGAGCTGGCAGAAAATATATTTAATTTTGAATTTCTCTAAACTGAAATAGTCAATAGAAATGTCAATGTGTATTTGCGCTGTACAGCCTTTGCAGTGACACAAACCCCACGTTTCAGAGGGGGGTTCAAGGGTGCCTGTTAGAACAGGCTTGCAGACACAAAACAAGCTAATGTTTTATTTAATAAAGATAGCTAAATAA
>NW_009186534.1:0-25800 GCF_000690835.1 Fulmarus glacialis
TGGGTGGGGGAGTTGCCGGGCGAGGCCGCGGGCTGACCCCGGCCCCGTCCTTCCGCCGGTGCCGGTCGCAGGTGCTATCGAGGCGCGCTCCGCAGCCGCTTGCCGAGCTCTCCCTGGCGGTTTCTTCCCCTCGCTCCGAGAGACGGCGTCCTCCGTGCGGATTGCAGGGGAGATGACTTTGGAATTAGGAGGAGAGGCGGGGGGGGGAGGATGAAGCACTTCTATTCAGATTCGTAGTGGAAATGTTTATTTTCTCAGCTTGATACGGATCTTCAAGTAATCCGCTTGGTATTATGTTCTTGCCCTGCTGTTAAAGCTTGAAGCCTTTCTGCTGAACACCGTAGAAGCAGATGAGGGAGAAGAGTCTAAGCCGTGCTTGCTGAGAGCCCTTGTGAACCTTATAAGAGATGCTTAATTTTGATAGTTTAAGATGTAGAAACATATGGTTAATGAAATAATTTTTAGTAATAAATAAAATAGAAAGGTTTCAAGCCAGCCGTGAAGCAGAACAGTTACAGCCTTGCTGCGTTATTCAGCCTCCCCCAGAATCTGTTACATATTTGCTGCAAGGTCGTAGAAAACCTTATTCTGCTTTGTTAGGGGATCTTTTTTGTTTTGTTTTGGTCAAGCTATTTCATAAAGAACTGTGTTCACCTCTGCAGAATAACTGTTTGAATTGCTGGGAGCAAATAAAAAGAGCAGTCAAGACTGGGTACTCGTGTGTCCAATGGTGTACCTTTTTTCCTTAAGGGATGCTGAATGTTTCTTATCACGAGACTAGGTCAGGATATGGTTATCATGGAATAAAATACAGCTATTACCGTGAACGTGGCATAGCTGGCACTTGGAAGACTTGAATTTAAGTCGAGTAACTTGATTCGGGAGAAATATCCATATCAAACTAAATTTAATAAAGAAACGTTCTTACTGTTTCAGTTGTGGAAATGGAGGGTAACCTTAGCTGTGCAACACTGTCTTTGACAATAAAGTCGTGGTATAATGTTGAATCTTTAATTAAATTAGAGTGCATAAATTGATGTTGTGCTGCAGAGGCTTTTCGTGCACAGCTGGAAGCATTTTCCTTTCTGTTGTTTTACTATTTTTAGCAGCAGTTGAAAGTACAGAAGTATGAAATGTTTTGGCTCTGATCTTAACCTAGCGAAGTCTGGTCTGCTTTTCCTTTAATATGGAAATGCATTGATCTCAGATTATCGGTTCTGCCAGAGGTCTTGATCTTCACTGCTGTGTGTTGAAACATGCCAATAAAATTTAAATAAACTTTGTATGACCGAGTTGAGTTTTTATTTGAGTATCAGCTGTTCTCTAAAACTACTGAGGTTACATCTTCTGGGTGTTCCATGTGCTAAAAAAGCAAACAAATCCTCTTGTCCTTGTAGTACAGTTATGAACAAGAAGCCTGCAAATGGGCAGCTGAATGTCTCTGGTCAGTACGTGTCTGTAGGCTACACTGAAACAATAGGGCATTGGCTGTCACAGCTTACTGACACAATGTGCTTGGGGGATGTGATGTAGAAAAAGGTAGACGTGATGGAAGCAGTGCAGGAAATGCCATGACTTCAGTAACTATGTTTTCCATTTTTGGACTGGAGATTGGGGTTTTAAGATCCATTTGACACTTTAGGAGTTGATTACTGCATTTCCTATCAGAAGATGTCTTAAATGTTATATGTAGTGCCATAAATATAACGAACATACTTCACTCTCTGGTGACTCAACATTTGTGACTAGGAACTCTTGGAACAGCTTAAGCATCTGTTCAGTATTCTAAAAAAAAAAAAAAATTCTTAATACCTGTTTTGTATTAAAATCTTGTAATCTGGAGCTCCATTTAATTAAGACAGTATAAATCTGCTCTCCTCCCCATAGTGAAACTGAGACTTGTGAACCGCAGAAGCGTAGCATCGCAGCTCTTGTTACAACTGCTTGATTAAAATTGATAGAGTGACCTCACAGCTAGATTTAAAAAAAAAAAAGTTGTTTTGAGGCACCGTGTGGTTTAAAGAAAAAAAGCATTGATTGTGATGTTGATGAATAATTTCTGTCTTGAGCTGTGAGACTTTTAAATTAGGTGGTGAAAAGGATGGTGAACAAAGGAATTGGCATGCCTGGCAAACTGCTGAGAGTCCTGTTCTTAAGATGGCAAAACTTTCTGTTTATCTTTTGCTCCTACTCTGTCTTAGCAGTATTAAAGTAGGGTGGTTGTATACTTGATCTTTAAATCAAGGGGAAGGCGTTCTTTTGGCAGCAGGTAGTTCCCTCACCAGAAAGTATTCCTGTATTGTCTTGCAATAGTTGTGATTGCTTGTCTGCGCATTACTGTGATCAGAGGGTAAAGCCTAAGGCATTTGAAGTCAGTCATTGCAGCAAATACATTTCTAATAACCTTCTCCCAGTAGTCTGTTACGTATTTTCTGTCAGTGATGTGGCAGTGCATGTTTGGTTAAGATTTTGTCGAGGTTTACATAATCAATGTTATAGTGAATAAAAACAGTTTATGTAAATCAAGCCAGACAGGTCAAGATGGCTGGTAAAGAAGAGATCATCTGCTTGATTGTGAATCTGCTTGTGTGCATCTGCTCTTAGCATCATCTGTTCACAAAAGGCTATGGATTTCTTGGTGAAGCAGAAACATTCATATTCTAATTTTTTTTTTTTGGTGGGGGGGAGGGGGGAGGAGCTTTATTTGAAGTCCCGTCAAAGTAATGGCCCATTATATATTTCTTGGAAAATGGGCCTGGAGGGAGTTTTGAAGGAGATACTGACTACAGTAACAAGTACCTGGATAGAGTGTCACGGTATTAGTACGTTGTTTGTCAGTAGCCTTCATTTGACTTGTCTGGTATCTGGTTAGCATCTTGAGGTGTATGTCCTTCCCCTTCTTCCCAGTACCCCTTTTCCCCCCAACTTTGAATTGCACTCTGAAGCATTTATTCTGGCATAATGGCATTCAGGCCAGCATGGCTCCGTTTTGGGTGCTGGGTGCTGGTCCTTGGCTGCATGGGGTAGCTTTCTCTGAAGGCAGATGTCAGTGGCCTGGTGCCGTTAAATCTGTCTTCCTTTGGGACTGCATGATGTCCACGGGCAGCTTTAACTTCTCAGAAGAGTCACTTGATTAAAATGATGTAAGTTGAAGGAGGAATACCAAAGAAGCAGAAGCTTTAGTCAACGGCTGAGTTCTCTAGTGATGAAAGGATTTTGTACCTGACATTCGATACTTTTAATGTGGTGTATTGCAACCGATTCTAAAGAGTTTTGGATGGGCTTTCTAATAGGTGTGTGCGTGTAAGTGTAATATTTTTTACTAACCAATGACTTCCGTTAGCTGCTCTGAATTAGCAAGGAGGTGCAGCCTGGCGCGTCCTCAGCTGAGGAAGACTTTGTCCTATAGACTTAATGGGTTTTGCAAATCTAATCAATTTTTTTATCCAACTAAATAAAACTAAGGGCTGTCACTCAATGTTGTTACAGTGGTCACTTTGAAATCACTGTCAGCATTTTATGTATAAATTTTCCAGAGTCAACCATTAAAATAAATGAATCTGTTAACTTACAGGCTGCAGTGCCCAAAGCAGCCACTATGAATTGTTATGTGAGCTTTGTTTAATGTGGACCGTTGGAAATCCTCGAATAAACAGGCTGTAGTTCTGCTTAAATTTAACCTTTTGAAAAAAATAGAATAAAATTCTCATCTATGTTTACAGTGATAAATTCTACAATAACTTTTTGGGAAGTTGTTCTGATTGATGCACCGCTTTATACTTGGAGCAGATTTAGATTTGAAACATGTCTTTTCGTGTTAATCTGAAGGGACCTCCATTTTTAGACTCCTGTTTCTCATACAGGCTTTCTCTGATGGATCAAAGTTGCTCCTTAACCACTACCTCCTTGATGAGCTAAATAAAGTTCCCGAAGTGTTTCCTACTTTTAAGCACATTTCCAGTTTTTAACTTACCTGTTTGGCTTTTCACGGAACTCTTTTGTTAATCTCTTGCTGTGCAGTTCAGGAAGAAGCTGATGCAGTTTTCCAGTGGTGTTGACAAATGCAGACGCAATATGGTATCTCTGCTTGTCCTTGATAGCTGTTTGTTTCTGTTTATGAACCGAAGGCAGAGGGAGGGCCATCCTGGCTATGGCATTAAACTGGGGACTAAGGTTGCACTTACATGGATATGCTGTTTGATATCAAGCTGAAGCTTTGTTTAGTGATTCTGTAATTTTCTGCACTATATGGTGTAGATATATTGATGAAGCTGCTCAGATGACTCAGGTTCTGCTTTTGAGCCTTATTTAAAAATGTACTTTAGGCTTCGTTTAAAGGAGTGTCTATAGCAAATAAAGGTAGCCACCCATTAAATACATTCAAGGTCATGATTCTCTTTGAGAATCATTTGCTTCAACAATCATAGCTGGAAGGCTGCTGTTCTAGAGAAACTGATTTATTTTTTTATTTGATATTGACAGTGGCTTCTTGGAGACCTTTATGTCTTGTGCTTAGTTTATGATGGATTCTATATGCTGCAGATTGAGAATATGTGATCAGTGCCAATTCAGAGCTTGCAAGTAGATTAATCAAACACGAGAAGTATTGTGTCTGAATAGAACATTAACTGCAAGGTAGAAAAAATAGTAGAAAGGGTTATATTTGAGGAAAGATTCGTGGATTTTTCAGTGAAAGCTTGTGTATGGCTGGATAGAGCAAAGGTTTTGCTTCATTTAAGCTAAGAAAGAAAACATTCTCGAGTTGGTTCTCTGCGACTATCCTATTCCTTGGAGTACTTTTGACTTTCTCAGAGTGCAGATTTGTATCCAGCTGTAGGCTTTATTCACAGCATCTCAATACTGATATAAAATCAGAGAGCAGAAACTTCAAACTCCAGAACTAAAATCTTTATTTGTTGAAGCAAATCAGAGCATCAAACCTCTGCATGTTTAATGCTTGTTATAAAAAGGAAACTGAGTGCATTCTGGAAGTTAAATTGTAATCCCTTCGGCATGTACTGGCAGTAGGTCACACATGTAGAAGTGGAAGACTTTATTTTTTTCTTAAAATATGGGAAACAGACTGTTTACTCCAAGTAAACAAGTCTGAGAAATGTAAGACTTTGTTGCCTTTGACTGATGCACTTTCCTTGTAGAACGAAATAGCTGCTGCTTTCCTATCTTGGCAGAATCAGAGATGCATAGTTTTCCATTTTCAGTTGAAATTTATAAATGAGTAGATACTGTGAAGGTCCACTTGACTCTACTCAAAAATACGCATACAAAATTAGAAATTGCTTTCTAGGCTATTAAGATTTGGGTTTTGTTGCTGAAAGCAGCATCTTGCTTAAGCTATTTCATGCTCCATCTTAACAGCAGGCTGTTTTTCAACTATGATTACAAGGTTGCTTAAGAACAGATTTTTCCTAAGAAGTCAGGAACTTTTTATTATCCAGTTCAAACTAAATTATGGCTGTTTTCTACCCATTTATTGTGCAGTTAATGCTGCTCTCTAACTTGCTTAGTCCTTATTCCTCAGTAGTGATAGCACGTATCAACTTGATATTTTGAGAAGATGAAGCCTCCTTTTCCTGTACTCTAAGCTAATGAGAAGCTGCGCGAGCGTAATGTGGCACTGAGCCTGAGCCAACGTGCCTTGCTGAAGGTAGGGTTTATTAGCTCAGAGTGCCAGCAGAGAAGTTTTACAACTGTTTGCAAAATACTGTAGACATGCCTGTAGGCAACAGCTGTTTAGTTAGGCTGAACCAGCCGTTGTCTTGTGTCATTTTTCTTATTGGTGTTGCTTTGGTTCTGAATTTGCCTTGAGTATCTGTGATGAGTATGGGTGTGAAACCTTCCAAAGGAGACTCCTCTAGCGTGTTGTACAGTTGCAGTCTTACCTCATGCTTAGTAGAAGTGCTTTTCATGATGTCATCTAGGGTTGTGTTTGGTTATTCTGCACTGTCATACTTGTGGCTTATTTGACCTGTGGTCAGCAAGGCAAGTGAAGAGGAAGAGGATTCAGTCTGAGCTCCCAGTTTGAAGCAGAAACTCTAGTTGGTTTCCAGGTGTACTTTGTGCTGTCAAATCCTGTTCTGTTTGTACTTTTCATAGCCTAAATCTCACTTGTGTTGAGGATGCTTTTCCTTTTATCAACAAATATCCTTATGTTTATTCTCAGTCTGGACCAAGGTCACCACTGAAAAGCTCACATGTGACTTGTCACGAGCTTAAACCTTGAGGGACAGGAATGGGGATGCTGGCATAGGGAGCATGCCCACTTCTAGAAAGACTTGTAAGGCAAAGCTGCTAGTTTTTTTTGTTTTATAAACACATCACTAAATGGTGTCCTCGCATTTTTCACTTTTATCACCTGCATATGCTAATACTGTGTTGAAGGGGTCCCACTTTTCTTTTAGATGACTTGTTTCCCTCTTGACAAGATGCAGTTCAGAATTTTATGGCTCCCTTACCTTTGCCTCATATTTTTTAGATGTCTACTGGTGTAGCTTTGTGCAGGTTAGTACTTGGTCTTGAGATCATAGCGTCATTCATATACTTCGGGGGACCAATTCGTAACTTCTCTGGCAAACTGTAAGTAACATCTGGGATTAGACTGTTTTAATCCTATTACTCTGTGACCTAGAATAGGTGTCGGTCATCACATTAAGCAAATAGTACAGTCAAGAGCAGTAGGGGCTTCCAAAGCAGCAGATTAGTGTGCTTTGAAGGCAGGGGAATAGCTGGAGCGGTGCTGTCCCAGCTTTTCAGCTGTGGTACACCATTGTGCATCCTCTCTGGATGACCAGATGTGTCCCTTCTGTGATGATTCATACATTTGACCTTGTAATACGACCTCCTGTGCAAGTACTCTCTCGCTGGGTCTCTGTGTACTGTTGATGACTATATAATGGGTACACTTCTGGCTATGTGTTTAAAACCGAACGAAGACTGGGGGAGGGGAAGGGCGGCAGGCAGTAAGCTGTTTGTGGGGTTTTCTTAATGTCTGAGTGAGCATCGTGGTGTCGGGAGTTCAGCAGTAAGAGTGACCTGTCTTTGGGTTTGGCTGACTCTACAAAATAAACATCTTTCTACTGCCCTTCCCACAAACAGCACTTGTTGATAGAGCTTAAGATACAAGAAGACAGTCCTTGTAGGAAATCTTTGCACAGTGAAACTTCAACAGTTGTAATATAAACATTCAGTCTTTGAAAACTTGTTACTGAGGGGCTGTGTGGCAGGAGGACACGGCGTTTTAATGTGATTGGGTTATGAACGATATGTGAACAAGGTGACACTGGACTTGCATTGTCTAGATGTAGCTTTTACTTGTTCTGATTGGTATAACTTCTGTTCCTAAAAATAGCGAGTATCAGCTGTTTTGCACTGAAGTTTTGTTCAGTTCTTCCAAGGCTAGAATATGAAGTCCTGTGAGGTCAGTCAGAAGTGTGCGTGCAGCTTCATAGTAGCGGCAGTTATTAGCTCATGGTGAAGAAAGAATAATTCAGCTAAAAGCTTTCCTCTGTATCACAACAGAAATGTCATATAGATGAAATATATTATAAACAGCAGTTGTGAAAATGGATACAGACAAGGACTACAATGCTGAAGAGTTTGTTGTATTAAAAGCAAAGTGGTTTTGAGATGAGCTCAATTTGATTAGGCATGATATGAAGGTGCTGATTGCTGAAGGACCTATTAGGCATGCTTCTATCAATAGCAATTTGTTTCTTTTGTAGGGAGGGAAAGTAAGCAAGCCCTGTTTTGTGCTTCTGCAAGTGATTTACTTCAGGTGGGTTTTTTCCCCATTTAACAATATCATCTTTAATATTGGACTTAGGCACACTGCGTATCCTGACCTCGCTGTAGGTAAAACTATCGTGCTTCAAAGAGGATGAACTAGATGTGGGACTGTTCTTAATCTAATGTAGCAGAAGGCTTCCTATGCCAGGGAATGGTATGAAAGCCACATGTGCCCTTATGAAGTGCTTGGCAATAAAGACCTAATGTTCATCTGTCGTAATTATTGCTTATATTAACTATGATATAGCTACATTACTGTGTAGCAACTAATTGTATTAAACAGAGACAAAAGTGGCTAGTTGCACAGGAGACAAATACTACCTTAAAATGTCAGTTTACTGCGCTGCCTCCCCAAAGGAATAGGGACAGGCAAGAAAAGTTAGGGATAGCTGGCATATAGTAAGTTAAAAGCCAAGAAGCATTGTGGTCTTCCCCTTGAGTATTGTAGTGTTAACTGATCCCCATTGTTGCAAAATTCTCCTTTTTCCTCTTTACATTCAGGGAATTGAGGTCAAAGAAGTGTTGGCATAGTCTTTCTCTCTAACTGATAAACAGTTTTGGAAAGCAGTCTTCATTTTCAACTGTAGTGATGTGTTTAGTAGGCTTTCAAATTACTCTTCACCCTCAAATATGTATGCTATCTTTAATTCAGAATCCAGTAATAAACTGTCATGAAACAATTTTATTCTTCAAACTGGATGGCTTTAGTAATGCCTAAACAAACAGGTAGGCTTCGAACTTACGAGGTGTATCCTCTCAAGGCACGTGAATGTCATGGATAAAGACAAAGTGGTACTGACTGTGAAGACAATTAGTCACTGTATGAAAGTGAACTAAACAAATTGAAGCATATAAAAGCTTAAATCTCCTCTTACGTATTGCAAATAAACTGGAGACCAAATGTGCAAACTCTTTAGCACGTGCCTTTAGGAAGAGTGAAAGAACTGTTTAGTCTAGACACAGAAGTTAATGGGCTGAAACTTTGATATAAGCACAGCTGTATTTCTTCATGTGCAACAGCATGACTTTATTTTGATTGTTGATGTCTGATTTAGTAATAGTGGAGTCGTAGCCTTTGAAACAGGAGTAGTGTGTGTATGTCCTCCTTTCGTAGGAAAGACCGAGCTGTTTAAAGATACTAAGAGCTGTACGGTTCCTGCTTCCCTGCACATCCTGTGACAGGGTTCTGTATCTCACAGATGACCGTGTTTTTTATGGAACATTGACTAATAAACCAAAATGTTGCTGTACTTCCAACTTGCTTTCCTCCTGTCCATGTGTGACCTTTTAGAGCAAGCAGCTGAGAAACTCAATACTTGGCTTCAAAAATAATTTTGGCATTGAAGAGGAATATTTCAGGCTAGGTAGGATTCATTATCATGTAGTTGTTCTAACCTTTCTGCTAACAGATGTGTAAGACCTACTTTGAGTTCCTTTCTGGATCTTAAAATTTGCTGGAATAGTTTCCTGGTGCATCAGGGAGTAAGTTTTGAATTTGTGAGTTTGCTGTGTGGCCTTTTGTCATAGGCTGTGCGCAGAAGTCCTATTCCAGAACCATATGTGTGATGGGAGAGATTACAGTGACCTGCTGCAGGTCTGTCCCTCTCTGGTTGGTAGAAGAGTTGTGGAGACAGAGGATTTCTTCATAAGAGTGTTCCCTAATCTGATGTTGCCAGAAGATTTCATTAAATGCACTGTGCGTATCTCGACAGTTTTTGCCAAAAAACTACCAGCAAATTAGGCAAATGGAGCAAATTGGTCTTAGGGCAGATCTATGAGGAGGCAAGCTTTGGTTGACATGAGCAGCTGAGTAACTTCTTCCATCAGAGCTAAATCTGGAAAAGGAAGTTTGGCAATAGCCGAACAGATGAGTCTTGGATGGTTTTCTACTCCTCTTCTGTCTTTAACTGGTCTTCACTGGGCTAACGAAAAGTCTAAAACATGAGAGATGCCTTTCAACACCTCTGGCAAGCCAGCTGCTCTTGGGACAGTACTGGTGTTCCTAGAGGTTACAGGAACGTGCCTCCATGGGCAGTGTTTGTGGAAGCTGCAATGCTTTAGTCTTACTGACTCTGGTGAGATTTTTTTCTTAGGTAAGATGTCTTGCTGAAGCTGCCAGGGTAGAGATTACAAGCTACTCTTTTGTTTTTAGGGATGTGCGCTGCAATTTTTTTCCACAATTCCAAAAGCATTTCTTAAAAATAACCCCTTTTGGTTGTGAGCCCCTGCACCCGTTTAAAGGCTTTGACAGAGCTTTCCCAAAAGCTCTAAATATGTTCCTTCTTTTGCTTTTGAGAGATAAATAAGCCTTTTTTTTTCAGTTTTTTCACAGTCTGCTTGCTGTCAGAGCAAAAGAGCCTTAACTTTTGACTTTTGTTTTATGCCTTACTTTCAATGTTTGAGCACAAAATACTGCTGTTACGTTGCTGGCTCAGCCCTGCCTTATCTCTTTGGTTGCACAATCATGCTTCCAGCTGCAACTTGAGTGCTATATATCTAGTTTTATTGCAAGTTTTGAGTTTCCAGCATGCAGAGGCTGGTGTAATATAGCAAATACCTCTCCATGTAAGGATGCAGGAAGACTACAAAATATGAAGTACAGTTACCTCTGTAAGCAAAGCTAGGGTCTAAGTGATTAGCAGGGTCTAAGTCAAGCTCAGTGTACCATCCTAGTTTATTATGTGCAATGTGACTTAAATTCAGTTCAGGAATTGGCCTCTGATCATATATTGTTAATTTGCACCTTAAACTCCTTGGAGAAGACTGGACTGGTTTGTATTAAGGCTTTACCTAGTGGAAATCTCTCAGCATAGAGAGAACAATTGTAAAGTAATATTTCGTTAAAGGGTAAGCAGATCTTTCTGTGGCAAAAGTGATTTGCTCTTTCTCCTCTGGGCATTTTGTAGCCAGTGCAGGCAGGAAGGAAGGAACTGGATTTGGAGTTGGCTAGATTCCAGTTGCAGACTCTATTCAGACCCAAGCCAGAAGGAGTATGGGTCTGATGTGTAAGTTTTGGGCAGAGATGGCAGCTGAGAAGAAACAGCTGTCTCAGGTTTATGAACTGATGAAATTTGTTATGAATATGTCAGATGGTAAAGATGTGATGCTTCGTGCTATGTAGAGTTAGAGAAATGCATTAAAGATCAGTTTGCCATAGGTCAAGGGAGCAAAACACTTAGATGAGTTAAACTAAAAGACATATTGGTAGATAAGCATGTATGATGCTCTTTAATATCCAGAAAATAAGTGTATTCATTTGTAAAAACAACTCGTTCATTAAAACCAGATGTGCAAAGTGACCTTCCCCCTGCCCCCTGCCACCATTCTTACTTGTGCATGAACTAAGTGAAGCCTATGTAAGTGATCGTAAGCAATCTTTTGTTTACTGAAATGAAGGTAACTTCCCACCTATATTCATGACTAAGTCTAAAGAGTGGTTTGGTTAGGGATGATCTAAACTTTTCATTTCCTTCCTTCTTCCACTCCTAGGTTTTACATATGCTGTTGCCCTTTTTTGGAGAAAGGGGAGTTTTATTTGATGTACAGACCTATGCAGAGTGTGACAGCTGTTGTCAAAATTTAAAAAAATAAGTGGTATAGCATGCAGTATTTGACAGGCTCTTTTAGCTTCCTATTGTCTGTTGTTTGTTTTATCTTTTTTCCTTAGAAGAAAAAAAAGTCCAGATAATGACTGTTCAGAAGTGCAGTTTGTCTTGACATAAATTAAGCCTAGTTAAAATCTAGAGAAGTTCTGAAAAAATGCCTGTTTCAAACTGATCATGGTAACAGCTCATAGCCTCTGGAGCTGCTTGTGTTTAAGTGGTGTGGGGTAAACTGTTTAAGGATCTGATGCCTCTTTGAGACTGTAAAGGGATAGGGGCAGAACAAGGTAGCCAGTTTTGGGGTGATGACCCAAACAGCTGGAGTGAAGTCGGATGTCTGAGGTAGTTACTGCTCCCGGCCGTCTAGGCAGTCTTCTTGTGGGAGGACACCACATCCTCAACTCTGCTGGCACTATTAGCTCCCAATTGCAGTTGTTTTCCATCTGCATCTGGTGAATACTCCATGATTTACGGGAAAATGTAGTGACAGGTGAGGTTGTAGTCTGTGACTGGAAATGAAGTATGTCATTGAACTGATTTTGTTCTAAAGCCTCCCAATGCTGTTTGAGCTCTATTGAGGAAAGTCTGTGAGATGAATGAGCCCCTCATACCCCCACCTTATTAGATATTAGGAATCCACGTGACTATGATTCTCACCTCTGAGAAAAAGCTTCAATTGGAGCTGTCCACCTTAGTAGACAGAGAAGAAATCCAACTGCAAGACGTGTACCCAGAGAAAATCATGCTTTGCTGGTTCTCTGGCTTATGAAACTCCTTGTTTTATGATTGTTCTCTTTGTCACTATGATTGCTTCACCTCTACTGCCTGCAGTAATGGTGGGGTGTCAACTTGGAGGGAATGGGAATGGACACAAACGTTCTGGCACTGCAAGTAACTATGGGGAAGGGGTTTGGATATAGATGAGTGGTGTAATCCCTAGTGGCAGCCTGGGCCACCATAAGGTCTGTCGCAGGTGTTTGTGAAGAAAACTTCAGTATAATAAATGTTCATTGTGTTTTATGTACAAGTCAGCACAGTGCCTTGGGATGAAAAATTTTCTGGTTGTTTTTGGGGTACTAGAAAAGCCTTAAGTAAGTGTGCTTTATGAAGCACTTGGTATAGAACATAGGTCTTGTGGTGATACGTACTTTTGCTTTGGATCACTTAATCTCTGCTTTTTCAGTGGAAAAGGATGTCACTGAAGAATAACTCCGAGTGTCTGCTTTTCTTGGAAAACCAGCTTTTGGGAGGCATTTTGAACACAACCTGAAACTTTGTTTTGGGAATTGCAAATAATGTCCCGTGTAGTTAAGCAGCCTTGTACTTTTGCCTCTTGTATATGAGCTCAGTTCAGAACTAAAACTAGTATTCTGTGTTACTCAATGTAAACATTAAATTTTCTGGATGTGAAAAGTCTCCCTTTCCAAGTGGTTGTAAAATAGCCTAGTTGCGGATTTTTGTCCTTGGCCAAAACTCTGAAAGGAGAAGTTTGTTTGGGATTTGTCCAGACATGAATGCCTTTTCTAGTGGACTTCAGGCTTGTTCTGTTATAATGGGCAGTTCCAGAAGATTTACTTCTGAATTTTACAGACAAAGATACTGAAACAGACTGATGGGGTGTGAGTGTTTCTGTACGTCATTCTTCTCTTCTGTTACCCTCCAAGGTGGTAGAGTGATGGCATCTCTCACCTGGGAGATTTCTACATAATAGAAGCAAATGCCATAGCTCTTTCCTCTGCTTTTGATAGGGCTGTAGGAGGAAAGTAAAATAGTTGTGGGAGACCTTTGCAGATATTCTTATGGGTATAACGCCAAAGTATTGACAGAGTAGAAAGGGAATGTGCTCTTTATTTTCTAAAATGCATATGCAGTAGCTTTAGCTGCGTGAGGGAGAAGAGGTAAGAATTTGGGTATCTGCAAAACCCACGTAAAAAGGGGAGTGGGATGCAAGATTTCTTAGCATCGTACTACTCCCCTATTCAGTTGAAAACAGCATATCATGGCCAAGGTGCCCTTATGGAGAGTGGTGTCAGGTATAAAAGCTTGAGGGCAAAAGGGAATCTCTTGAGCCAGCCAGCTGTAATCGATTATTTGATTTCTGTGTCTCTGAACTGGCTCTCTTCAGACATGCTTTGCTGGGGAATCCACTTCTAATTTCAGTCTTGGGCTCATGAGCTTTATTTCTACAACTGAATTTCCATTTGGCTTGCAAATGCTACTTCGAAGTCCTGTAATGATGTTTGGAATTATAGCCTGTACTTTGGAAAACATTGCTTTAAACAGATCTTCTGTTTTCTTGGTCCGGTTTGCCCCATAGGGCTTCCTTGCCTTTAAAATCAAAGAAATCTAGATAAATAAAGAGAAGCATATGGGGTGGCTTGTCTTTGAAAGCTGGTGAACAAAAATAGTAATAGTATGCTGACTGTCTTTGTGGGTTTTGGCTAAGAAAAAGAGCTGGATTTCTAAAGGAAAAAATCTGAGGGAGAACTGTATGTGGTTTTAAACTTGTTTTCTGTTCTACAAACCATTGTGCCACTTGTGCGCATTACTTAATATCTGTTGGAATGTATAAATGCAAATTTTATGAAACTTCAGTTTGCAGAGTATGTAACCAGAAGTAAGCAGGCTGGATTAGCACTGCAAATAAACTAAGTGAAAATTTTGGTCCTTCAAGGAACTTGACCTCTGTAGGGCCTTCAGTGTGGCTTTAGGATTTCAATGGTTGCATCTGTATATAAAGACAGTCTTGCATAGTTAAACTTGCATAAAACGTATGTCTTGTTACATCACTGAGAATGGCATACCTTCCCATCTGAAGACAACAGTAGTGCAAAATCTCTTGTTCAAGCAGTCGCTGCAAGAAGCTGTATGGTGAGATTCTTCCAGAGATCAGAATCTCTGAGCATCTAGAAATGAAAAACTTTAGGAATACATCACTTTTGTGACTGACTCATTCTCAGTAAGTTCATGCAGATACCTCATAATTCTTAGATACTCGTGATGGTGTTCTGAGACCTGTAAAGGTTCAATGTTTATTTGAGGTAACATTTTGGGAAGCCCTCTTAAGGGAAGAAAAAGTGTAAAACTGAAACACTTTGCTGTCGTAAAGCTATATAGATCAGAATTAGTTTTGCTGATCAGCAGTAAGCATTTAACAGCCTTGCAAAATCTCTTCCTGGCTAGAGGTGACTGATTAACTTTGTTATAGATTATGATAGAAGAAAACACGCAAGGTTGCTGTGAATTAGTAAGTTGTCAGGGTATTTTAAGTCTGAAGAAGATACATTGAAGTCTAGTTCTCTGCATTGCTGCACTGTTAATTTCTGGTTTATTAAGACTTTAAAGAAAAAAAACCAAAACCCACAGCTTCAGCTGTGCTGTGATGCTTGTGTACTTATGGTACACACACTGATCTGGTAGGTTTCAGGTAGTTCTTTAAAACTGGGTATGAAGAATACTTTATCCTGTATGGTTTTTAGGGCACATAACACACTTGTTATCAAAGAATAGGTACTGCTTAGCTTCCTTGCTAGCTGTTCTAGGTGTGATGCTGTATTGCTTCATGGTGCTCTCCAGACTTCTAGTGCTGTGCAGTTCTTCCCGCCCTTCTGTGTGTTCTTTATGTCTCATTGGTTTTATTTCTACATCTACCTCATAGAACGTGCATTCTTTTCTTTTTTATATTGTTTGGAGAATAAGAATTAAAAGCAGGAACCTCTGACGATAACTCACACTGCATACTATATGCTAAACGTAACCACAGAATGATTCTCAGCTAGGTTGGTACACCTGGTCCAACTAGGTGGTAGTGCAGCAGCCCTCTAAAATAACCTCCGTCTGGAAGCTTTCAACCTCTAGGTCTTGCTGAGTGCTAGAAAGCAGAAAGGCAACGCTTTGGTTTTTCCTTTTACTTACCTGCTCTAAATCTGCTTGGAGCAGGCTGTGGGTAGATTATCTTGCCTTTAACTGCTTGTGCTGCTGTAGCAATCAATGATAATGCAGCACCAGTGATACCAGAGGAATCTGGATCTCTGCTGTGTTCAGAGAGGCAGTAATGCTTGCAAGTGCTACAAAGAAGGAAACGCAATACTTTATTTTCAGTTTCTGAGGCAAACATTTGGGATTCTGTTAAGCAGATTGAACAGGGACCTGTGCATTTGTAAGGCTGTCTTTTCCCTGGGAAGCTGAAAGGGATGTTAAACTTGACAGGATTTGACATAGATGTTGCAGGTCAGGATACAGTAGTTGAGTCCTTCACTTTGTATTCAGTACACTGCCTGTGAGATCACCTATCTTCACAAAATGGATGCAAATTCTATCTCTTCCTCTGTGCTAAATGATACTGGAATGAACCTAAGAAGATTCTTGTCATGCTTGAGTGTTTGAAAAAGCTGTAAGTAACAGACATCCTGGAACAACTTGTCTGTGGAATCACAAAAAATGATATTGCAACTGCTTGTATTTGGAGGATAACTGAAGTTATAAGAAAGCTATCACTTTTTCTTATGAAAATGTGAACTGTCAAATAGTCCTTGATAGTGTTTTAGGGAAAGCTTTTGATTGCTTAGGAAATAATTGTCTGAATTGTGCATATTTTTTAATGGCCGAAATGGTCCTTTGAATCAAATGTAGTTTCTCCATAATGTTTAATGTAGTGAAGTTTCAGATGTAACATGGTGTTATTACTATTCATTTCTCAGACTAAAATTTGAACAGCTTGCTTTTGCACCTTCAAACATGTATGAAGCACAAATAGCTAGGTTGGGAGCATGTGTGGTATGTCAGGGCAGGTGTGTTTTGAGGTCTCTTGTCCCCTTGCATTATATGAAGTCTAATTTGTCTTAATTTTGAAGCTTTCAGCCTTCTTTTAATCTGGTATTTAAGAGAAGATTGTAAATTGTTTCCAAACAAAAGTGTGTGGATCCTAAGCCTCTGGTGTTTTGGATAAACAGTCTTCCTCCTTCACGTTTTTCTCGCTTTGCATCAAAACCCAGCTGTGCATAGTAGTTTCCTTTGAAAGAGATTTTGTGTTTATCTGACTTGTTTTGAATGCAGTAAAAGCTAGATCTTACTTTCTATCGTATCTATCTGTATTTAGTTTAACAAAATGCTGTATCAAACAATTTCAGCAGCATTTGGCTAGATTATAGATAGTTCTCAGATGAATAGCATTTCTTTATAGTATGAGAGGTTTAGGGTTGGAAAGAAGACTCTCTAAAGATGGTGCATTGCCCACATTTTATGCTCTTTTAGCTAGAATAAAAAGCATGCTTTGAAATGAACTTGATTAGTTTATACCCTGTATTTTGCTGTGCACTAGCACTGTTGGCTTTATGTAGTGGTGAATGGTTTTAGTTGACAGCTTTGGAGATGGGCTTAAAGCACTGAATAAAATTGTCTCCTTGTTAAATGAATGCTGGGGGGAGCAGTAAAATGTTGGAAATAAGGATTGTTAAGGAAGTCATTATGTGAAAGAACAGATTCCTTTGCTTTCTGAAAGGAAAACCCTTTGCATTCTAATGCTCTTCTGGCATATTACTTATATTGGAATTGGTATAATAGTATCTTAAATGTGGAGGTTTGGTCGTTGTTTTTTTTTTCCTGTTAAAGGTAGCTACTCTTTTTCCCTACTAGTATCAAGGTTTTGGATGGCTTCTAAGAATCTATGTTGTAGGAGAGGCTATAGTCATTCCTTGCTCTGACTGTAGTGCTTAACTGGGCTGCCTATATAGGTTATCACCTATTAAGTTGTTTGGAACTGTCAGGTTTTTTGACTGCTTTAACTGAGGCTTATCCTGGTGCTCTAGTAGTCTACATCAGTGTGCTCCTTTAGGCTCTTCTAGAGTATTAGCTTTTAATCAAACTCTTGTGCTGCTTATATAGTTGTCTTGCAGAAGTCTATGCAGCAAATATTTTCCATTACTGCCTCTTGAAATACCTTTTTCCACATTGTCATTAACATATGCAATTGAAGATCTTGAATTTCTTTAATTAAACTAACGTTACAATGCCAACTGAAACTTCTACAGAAACATCTTTCAAAAGTGGTGGCAAGGGTCTGCTGTCTTTGATTTCACAAAAGCAGAAGTAATAAATTACTTTCCAGAAAAATAACCTGGGGCAAGTAACAAAACACTTGCTTAGAAAAATATGATCACAGAGAGTTATAAGAAGTTTCTATAGTAAGTTCTTCCCACCCCAGAAGAAATATCAGCTAGTTGACACGAGTCTCAAAACCATGCTCCTGACTGGATCTCAGTTGTCTTATGTTACAAGTAGTTAGAGTAATAAAGCGCCGACTCCTGTGCCCCTCCCTTTGAGACTGGTTGCTTTTGCTACTTTGCTTCTGTATTTTCTTGCTCTAATTTTTTTTTTCCCCACCTCAGTGAGGGGGAGAGCATCAAAATAGCAGAGAGGTTTGGGAATTTTGAAGGAAACAGGATGTGTAGTGTAAATAAAGTTGATTAAAAGCAGTTCTTACACAACTGATTTGGTATTTGCAAGCTGATAGCATCCTTTAACTTTTTGTATAGGTTGAAGTTAATATAGATCAGGTGTATATTTTCTTGAATTGCCTGTATTACCTAAGCTAAACATGCATGAGGATTAGTCAGCTGTATTTTCTATAAATGTTCTCCCTAAAACAAACTTGATTTTTTTTTTTTAAAATTATTATGTTCCAGTTTTTATAATAGCAGGGTAGTCCTGCTAACAGTGGAGGGAATATGTGGAGTGGAATAGTTTAAAAAGCAGCCTATGAATTAATCTGACCTGTAGTGTACCAGATCCTTTCATCACTTAGTGGGGTGGGGGGGACAAGAAGAGGCCACAGAAGTGAGAAATAGGCTTTTTCGCCTCATAAATAGGCTTTTTCCACCTGAACCAGAAAAGCAACCATTTCTGTTCCAGAACACCAAGAGAGAAGTAAGGTCACCCCAGCTACTTCACATGTGATTTCTTGTGGTGTTTTCAGAAGATAAGGTTCTACTTAATTTGTATACCTCAGGAAGGAGGGAAGTAGGTTCTAGCTTATCTGATCTGTTGTAGGTGCCTGTGAAAGATCCGCACCCCCCTGCACCCCCCCCATGGTGTGCATAACCTTTTAGCCATGTGTTCAGCTGATCCACACTTCTGATTCTGGTCAGAAAGAGGCTGGCTGTATTTGGACATAAAAGCACCATAAGCATAGTATACAACTTTTGGTCAAGCTGACTGCTAGGCTCCTAATAGTAGCAGGAGCAATTAGGAGCAACTTTTGAAGGGTAGCTAAAAAAAAAAAAAAAAAAACGCCTAATCACTAGCCAGTGGTGCAAATCAGCCTTCTCTGAAAAATCTGCCTAATAACTGTAGGGGTTATCAGGTCAGACTGCATTTCACTGAACCACTGCAACCTCTTTGAACGCTCCACGACTGTACAGGTACCAGTAAACTAGGCAGGCAGTGCTAAAATTTGGTCCTGGGGAAGAGAAGGCTTGTGGTGAACACACAGGATTGGTCACTGCCAATGAGAATTGCAAAAGTACTGGGGAAGGGAATACTTCCTGAAGTGTTTTATGAGAGTAAAATGACTTCACATATGTAAGAACAAACACTTGTCTCAAAAAAAAAAAAAAAAAAAAAGGGCTGATTATAGCCTGATTATAGCCACAATTAACTATTCCAACATACCTTTCTCAGGGATAATCAAGTTCACAGATGCAAAAACACTGCTCTTAATTGGGGAAAGAGATGAGATTATTTGGGACTTTGGAACTTGCTGGTTTGGATTTTCTTGCTCTGCAGGAAGACTGCTTTATTAAGCTGTACTACTGGTAGTGATTAGGAAGCATTTATGCCTATAGAGATGTCTTAGCCAGCAGAGTCTGAGGTGGGACTGTGTCTTTCATTCAGGACTTCCTCCAAGGTTGCATAAACCAAAGGTCTTGGATCAGTGGCTGTTGTTACTCAAAGGATGGAAGCTCTTTGCTTCCCTATGAGTTACTCATTGCTATCGTCGTTGTAGTAACAAAAACTCATTCCTAAGGCTACTTCAGTTTGCTGCTGTAATTTCTTAAAATGTTTTCCTTCAGAAAGAAAGAAAAATCAGATGGGAATCAAATCTAGCACGTGAGCCTGCTGTGAAAAGGAAAGGAGAAAAGGTTGTTTGGGTTCTTTGGTGGATTTGGCAGGAAGTGCAGGAGACTTGCTTTGACCTGAATCTCCCTTGCTGCATGCATGGGGAGAGTTTTAACTCTAAAGATGTTGAAACAAGGTGGGGAGGCCTGGATTTTCCAGACTAACTGAAACGGAAATGTTGTGGATGGACTGGATCAAGCCTTTGAGTTGGGGATGGACTGGGAGACTCCTTGAAGTTCCATCTAGCTCTGTTTTCTGTCATTCTGTGATCAGAAAGCAACTGTGCACTTTGCCAAAGGTACATGTGATGCAATGGGGAAAGTGCATCTTTGGAAGACAGAAGGGAACCTTCCCGTCAGTCTAAGGCTTGTTGAGCTACCTCTGAAGAATGAGTTTTTAAGTGCCGGGGGATGATGATGATGAGGACAACAGCATGCTCCTTCCAACTTCCAAGAAACTTCAGCATTAAATGTTTTTGTTGTAATCTGTTGTAGTCATCTGTGAAGCACTACACTGTTCAAGAAGCAGACTTGCGTTCGCTGCCAAAACTCCACCACAGGAACAGGCTGACGATTAACAATACCTGTGGTGGTGGAGGCTGCTTCTGAGACAGAAATTGATGCATGTAATAATCAGCTGGAGACAAACTTAGACTTAAATTCATATTTAGTTAATATCTTTAATATTGATACACAGTACCAGAGAATAGAGTTCAAAGGAGAAAATAAACCAGTGCTGTCCCATTGGTACAGAAGTACTGCTTATCTTCATTTTTCCTGTTTGGCAACACTTCTCAATGAGATTAAGTTTGAGAATAACTTCACTGTCCTATTTCACTGAAATTCTCAGATAATGGGCAGACAGCAACTGCTTGTTTTGTGAAAGTCTGATACAGAAAAATATATCTGGAATAAATATTGCCATTTAAAAAAAAAAAAAAGAAAAGAAAATCCCAAACCATTCAAGTTATTTTGCTGAAATAGTACATATGTTCTCCTAGATGCAAAATGAATTGTTCAGTATGATACAAGGGGGGTGGTGTAAAGAGTATGAAGTACTGGCAGTGATAATACATAAAAGGAGACACAAGTTCACTTATTTTGTTGTCAGCATTGCATATGTTGAAGCTTTCTGTTTGTGTTTTGATATAAACTAGCATGTGGCTTTTTTCCTTTTAATCTGTGTTCAAGGGAATGAATGTTAGATGCTTCAGCAGAAGAGGGCTTTCCAGTTAGTCAGGACTTCAGCATACGGTTGTGAAAAGCTCTGAGGCTGGATATTGTGAAGGTGAATAATGTATCTTTAGGCTTCTAATGTTGTAGATGTCATGATAACTGTAGACTTGCAATACTTCCAAAAGAATCTCTCCTGCCCTCTGTGCCATTTTTCCCTGGTTGCCGATATAAGTGCTGCTGTGGCTTGGCACAGTGAGGAATTGATGTGGTTTAAAACTAAATTTAAAGCGTAAATCTGGTTTTGTTTCCCCTTCACGTGAACCAGGGAGAGAAGTAGCAGGAACAAAATAGAAGATGAAAGGTGGGACTGCTGCCTTGGGCAGCAGTGTTAGCCCACACTAGTTCAGTGATGGTAAAAATACCGTGTAAGCACAAACTGAATTTTTGATACGTGCTGAGTATATACTATTGTGTGATACCAAACATGGAATCAGAATGTACTTAAAAGGGAAAATTCACTCAAGTCTGACTTCACAGTGAAAGCTGTTGCTAATACTTCTGCAGCTTTGTTGTTTAGCGCAGCAAAGATGTGCTTTCTCTCACCCATTAGAGCTATGGTAACAACTGAACTGTAGCATGTCAGCTGTTTAAAGCTGTGAAATGGGGTGGCTTGCATCTAAAAATGATGAGGTGTGCAACAGAACTGTTAGCAATAAGTGAGGAGAGCAAAGTGAAATTACTCCTTTTTGTCCAGAGGAAATACTACCTGTGAAGATTATGACTTGTTCAGTTTGTAGTCTTTTAGGAGGTAGGTTGCATAAGTATGGAGAAGTGTTTAAGTTTTATGATAGTTTGTATTTTCATAGCATTGTTTAAAAAAAAAAAAAAAAACACCAAACCATCAGCTGCATGCAGCAGCTTCTGTGTCTCGTAGCTAGTAGATATTCCCCTTAATTTTGGGGATAACTTCCCTGAGTTGAAGTCTAACTTTTTGAGGTGCAGGTCAAGATTTTTAGAGTTCTTGTCCTAAATAACAGAGGTCTTGTTTACTCTTTGCCACTGGCTAAGCCTGACTCCTTTAAAAAAACCAAAACAAAAAAACTTGTGTAACAAGCCATCCCACAAATGATTCAAAACCTGTTGATGATCTCTGAAGTAGTCAAGTAGGTTCCTACAAGACTTGTAGAAAATAGGAACTTGCCAGAGTGCTCGGACTGTGGGAGAGAGCGTGTGTGGTCTTGCTCTCCAGACAGCCATGAATCCACGCGGAGGAGAGGCTTTCATTACATATCCCAACCATGGGAAAAACTTCATTGGAGTTTGCAGTTCATTATATAGCAAAGTCCTCAACTGTTTGATGTAAATCTGTAGGAAACTGGCTTTGATAATTATGGTGCCCATAGCCTATGCCAGCGCCACTCCCTTATTTGCAAGGAATAGTGCTATCAACAGAGATAATTATCCCACGAGGTTTCATAATGCTAGTTATCCCAGTATTGCTGTCACTGAGAAGCATTTGGAAAAAGTATAGGGCTGCTCTTCCCACATGTGTTGGTCTGATATTTTGGAGCATCTGGAGAACTTCAGAAGTGCCCCATAGATCTGCATGTGAGCAAGATGGTCTAGAAATGGTTGTTCTGTCTCCGTGAAATTTTTCCTGGTTTGTTTTATTAGTTGGAAACAACATTTGTTGTAGGCTTTTTGGTGGGATGGAGGAGAGTTCCAGCTGCAGGTTGTCTTTTGGTAGTGCTGGCCATCTTGCGAGGCAAAAAGTTGGCATACTAATGTGCTGGTCCCTAAGCTGCATCAGGCTTCTGGAGCTATTGGAAGGGTGCAGGGAGAAGGGAGATGGGCCGATGCTTGTGGAGAGGGGTTGTGAGAGGATTCAACAAGGATCTCCTGTGTATGAAGCTTCTGTTGGCTATGGGGAAGCTTGGAGTCTCCCAGTGTTTGGTGATGGGGAATTTGTGGCCTTAGTCCTTGTTCCTCCTCTTCCTTGGCAGCTCCATCCTGCTGCTGCCTGGGAAGAGGCAGTTGCTCACCCAGGCACTGCTCAGTTGAAGAGTTGAGAAAAATGAAGAATAGGAGAGGGCTGCTTCTCTTGCTGTAGCTCCTTGTGCCTGTGCTTAGAAAAGCTGACTCGGCAAGGTGTGGGTGGACATGCCTGTATTCCTCCTCCTGAATGCTGAAACCCACTGCGTCCTGCGGGACAGCTCAGTTTAGAAAGGCAGGGACTTGCCAAGAAGGGAATGTGGGTCTGCTGCCTCAAGAGCAATCTTAGTTGCACACTTACCAGGACAGAGAAGCTGGGTGGGTGGGTGCAGGTCCTGTTGCGGCTGACAAGATCCCATGGCATTAATATCGGTTCATTTGGTATGTAGATTGTTTAGGTTGTGGCAAGGAAAGGTGTGGCCCAAGTGCCATGGGGAGGGCTGATTTGTGGTGAAAAAGTTGAGAGTTGGCCTAGAAAAAAATGAAGGCGTTTGTTGGCTGTGGAGAGGAAGGAGGCGAGTCTTCTGACATTTTTTCCTCCTGTAAAACACATACGTATGCCTTGTAATTGTCCTAGCTCTTTTTACCAGTGTCAGATCCAAATAAAACTTGCAGGTCTATAATTAAAGCATAACAAATAGTAAAACTACCACTCAATTTCTCCTGCCCTTTTGTGCAAATGAAATTTAGAAATTGGCACAAAGAAAACCTTAATGAAAACTTGTCAGTGCTAATCAGGATAAATGAATTAAACTTTACTTTGCTTTTATTTCCTTCCTATTTAAAGTTTCCAAAAGGCTTTTTAACCTTGAGTGGCTTCTTTCTTTCTCTGTTTTGAAAGATAATTAAATCCCACAGAGACCTGAAATGAAATCAAGTAGCCTTTCCCAGTTACAATTGTTTTGTGAACATGAGGAAAAACCCAAACAAAATAACCCCACTAGACTGGTTATAACTTTCAGTGGAACTACTTAAATTCAGTACTGCTTAAGAGTTACACAAATACAAAAAAAATTAATTACAGAATATAAAGCTAGTGGTGATACTAGCTATATATTATTTCTGAAGGAGTTATTGTTTTCTCAGGTTTTCAGATAAAAATACTTGTAGAAAGAATGTTGTCTTCAGACAAGTTAAAACTTGCTGGCATATTCATGGTAACGTAGTGTCTTTGAAAGAAAGCGTGTGTATATATCTAGGAAGACTCAAGCTGGAGAATCAAATCATTCCTATTTTAAGGGCTGGTATTTAAGTTGCCTGTGGATCGTATTGATATATCTTTCTAGGAATTGGTCTCTTGTGACGAGGACCCGCTGTGTTAACTGAGTGCTACTCTTCTCTTGTGTAGGGTGAATAACAAGTTTCCAAGATACAAGTAGGCGTGGCATGAAATAATAGTGACTTACTCTTGTTGTTTTTCTGCTGTGTTGGGAATCTCTTTTAATATTCCAGAAAGATACAGTAGTCTTCCCTATGAAAATGGGAGTGAGAGAACAAGTTCAGTTGTAGCCCAGCTGAAAAGCTCTTAACTTATTATGTGTCTCTAGCATCATGAGTTAAATGTATATTAAAAAAGTCTGGTTTTACATTCTAGAGTACTTAAATTTGAGATTATTTCTATCTTAAATCTGTTCTTATTTGTGCTTAGAAACATTCAGCAGTCCTGCAGTTGAGATCACTGGTATTTAGACACTGTGCATGTGAAGTTTTAAACTATGTTCCTGTGTGACACCAGGTGATCCTTGCCTGAAGGAAGCGGTAAGCCTTCTGCAGGGCAGTGCTCCACCGCCTTAACAATGAGACCACTTGCTTTCATCCACTACCCATTTGTCATTTGTTTGCAAAAGGGTACAGGGCTCTCCAAGGGCATTCTCTTGTTACACAAACTAGTTAGTTATATATACACAATGTAATGATAAGAAGAAAAAAAAAAAAAAAAAAAAAGATCCTGGGTTACTGCACTGCTTTTCCTAGTCAGCAATTAGCATAAACTGCTCTTACAGCCTGAGCAGTGAGTGGCTATTAGCTTTCTGCAGGGCTACAAACAAATGATTTTAATCTGCAGATAGTGTGGTGGATGTAGAGCTGAACTACTTCTAAGTGTATCTCTAAACAGAGAATGAGTTCTCCTAACTTTTTTTTTAACCTCTTGTGCTTTGCAGGGACTTAGTCACCTTTCAATCATCCTCTTCTTTTCAGATTCTTTTCCTGACTGCGATGTTAGCTTTTAATCATAAAGATTGTAGGAGAGGGATATATATGATCAGTGTAGAGTAGACCTCACCAGTAAGACAAATGAGATTTATAAGTGGAGTAACATCTGCAGGTCTTTAGGCAAAAGTCTGAAATCTCTGAGGATCAGGAATGGAAGAGGGTTCTATGCAGTAAAGCAAAGCCCTAAGAGCTCTTCATAGACCAGCTGAGAATTAGCAAGAATGTTACAGGTGACGGTGCTGTGATGAAAAGCATTTACTTGTCCTAAATCTTTGCGGTGGGGTGGTGGTGAATTCAATGCATATGTATTGCAAAGAAATTTCCAGTTGATTCCTTCCCTGGGGAAGAAGCTATGTCCCCTTGAGGCTTAAGACTTCTCTGAATAATTAATCCGTTGGGTCTCTGTCCTCGGAGAGAGATGAAAGAACTGTCAAAGGCTACTGTGCTACACCTGATAAAGGAAGTCATTAGCAAGTCTTCAGATACATTCACATAAATTAAAAACACTTGCATCCTCTTTCCTTAATAATAGATGAAGCCTTTAAGATTAGAGTTTTATTAAAAAAAAAGGGAAAAAATAACCTAAAAAACCCCCTATGTAAGTAGAGTAAAATGCCCTTTCACTTAGTTTGACTTGCCCCTAAATTGTTTTTCGAAATCGCCCCTGTTCTTCCTCTTGTCTTCTCCATTCTTGCATGAGATGTGGGGAAGGGGATGGTAGGGTAAAGACATTTTTAAAACTCCCCATGTGCTAAAATTACAGAGAAGACTTAGGATTTGTTCTCCCAAATACCTTTAATTCTAGAACTGAAGAAGTAGTCCTGTGGCTGAACAACTAGTATTTCATTTGTAGTTGATGACCGTATTAATGATGAATAAAATTTCAGCTATTGTTAGGG
>NW_009186534.1:25816-42575 GCF_000690835.1 Fulmarus glacialis
ACAAAATTTACCATGGTTGTGTTACTGTCTTTGGTTTTGACCATGCATTTGATGGCATCAGGATATTGTGACCAAATTGCTGCTTTCCTTTTCTGTATTTCAAATTGGTGGTTTTTATGCCAAACTTTTTTTGTTTATTTCTAGGTATAATGGATCCCTTCCTAATGGTGACAGAGGACGCAGGAAAAGCAGATTTGCCCTTTATAAGCGACCTAAGGCAAATGGAGTTAGGCCCAGCACTGTTCACGTGATTTCTACTCCCCAAGCATCGAAGGTACGTGACAGTGGGGCAAATCCTGTTTTTCTGATGATCCTGGGTGGAGAACAATTCTGGTATTACTGCCGCCAGTTAATTCTGTGGTAGTCAGTTATATTTGTTTTAATGAAAAGTCTGCAGTGGATTTTCTTTCTAGGGGTATATATCTTTAACTTTAATCCCTTTACCTGTTTAAAATAGCCTTTAACCTCAGGTATGAGATAATCTGACCTTTCTGCCCCTGTTCAGACAGCTGACTTTGTCAGTGCTCACAGTTTTATCTCAGCTATAGAGTAGTCATGTGATACAAATACAAGAAGTACTTTAATTCCTTTCTCACTGAAGTGTAAGATTAGTATGTCTCTTTCCTCTTCAGGAAGATAACTGACATGGTATAAAAAACTTAGTGATTCCTCTGGGCCTTTCATTTTTGTTGCTAATAATGATATTTTATGTTTTCAGTTGAAGTCTACTGTAGGTGAAGGAGGAAAAACAGTAAAGTAAATATATTAACATAGTAATATATTAATGTATAGAACTGTCCAGGTTAAAGTCCTGGTGGTGGAACATATTTCAAGCTGCAAAAAGTCATCCTATCTCTTCTCTCAAACCCTTTTTCCTAGAAGTAAAAAGTGGCTAGAGTTTTGGTCAAACTGGAGGGAGAGTTCTGCGGTGACACTCACAAAAGTGGATGGTTTGTAAGAGGTGTACATCACTTTTACCAAAATATGTATCGGGGGAGGAAGAGAACATACACCATTCTCAGAACTGCATCCAGCTCTGGAATCCTCAGCACAGGAGAGACATGGACCTGTTGGAGCAGGTCCAGAGGAGGCCACAAAAATGATCAGGGGGATGGAACGCCTCTCCTGTGAAGAAAGGCTGAGAGAGTTGGGGTTGTTCAGCCTGGGGAAGAGAAGGCTCCGGGGAGACCTAATTGCAGCCTTTCAATACTTAAAGGGGGCTTATAAGAAAGATAGGGACAGACTTTATTAGCATGGCCTGTAGCGACAGAAGGGGGAATGATTTTAAACTAAAAGAGGGTAGATTCAGAACCAGATGTAGGGAAGAAATTCTTAGGGTGGATGAGGGTGGTGAAACACTGGCACAGGTTGCCCAGAGAGGTGGTAGATGCCCCATCCCTGGGAACATTCTGGGTCAGGTTGGACGGGGCTCTGAGCACCCTGATCTAGTTGAAGATGTCCCTGCCCATGGCGGGGGGGTTGGACTAGATGACCTTTAAAGGTCCCTTCCAACCCAAACTATTCCATGATTCTGTAAGTGTGTTGTCTAGCTTAGGCCAGGAGAAGAATATTGTTTAATACATAGTATAGGATTATGTTTTCTTTTATAATACATACCACACACAGTATACACCTACACCTATCAAAATATACGATATCAGAGCTTCTTTTTTTTTAGAGATTGTTTAGGGCCTGCCTAGTGCAGATAAATATGTAGTCTTTTGGATTAAGTGTTTCTGTAAATATTTTTCAGTGTTCCTATTCTCAAAATGAAAGCATTTGTGAGTTAAAGCTTCCTGATGAAATCAACCTTCCAAATAGAATGCCTGCAGTATATGTTTGTATGTTGGTAACTCTGGTTGCTTAAAATGTAACAAGTGAAAAAAATGTGGTTTAGGTAGCTGATGGAAATGTACACGAGTTTTCACTGGATAATCTTAAGCATTTGGACTGCAGATAGTATTTCAGCATTTGAGTTGCAAAATATTTGAACACCTGGCAGACACCACAAGGTATCTGGTTAATGTTCGTCTGCGTTGTTACTGTAGTGCAGATAAAATATATGTGCTGTACAAATCAGTGTGCTTATAAAGATAGCATAGGGTCTGAGACATTAAAGCCCCTCCTTTAGGGATTTGGATTCAGGTAGTTATGTCAGGTTGAATATATTCTTTTGCACTTTTTCTGAACCCTTATAAAAGAGCTTTTGTGTATTTATACTGTTGTCTGGGGCAAGGCTGGTGGACGTGTGCCAGAACAGTGATGCAGTGGATTTCTGTTAGTGCTCTTTTGGATGCGCAGAAAGGACATTTACATTTTAAGACGCATTCATAGGCTTTTCTAACATCTTAAACACCAGAGCCTAAATGTGTTTTTCTAGGAATGGCTTCTGCATATAACTTTTGTAAGTGATTCCAGAAACACAGGCTAATAGAGAAAAGAGTGAGCTGCTTTGTTCTTAGAAAATAATGTGCAACTTGACCTCAAAAGTTTTGTTCTGCTCTCAGTCTTTCAGTCTAATTCTTATTTAAGGAAGATAAAACAGTGGGAACTTGTGCTGCACAGGATATTAACAAGTTTCCTCCCTTTACATCCTTCCATCTAACTTTCAGATACCAGTTCTGTTTTGCTTTGCTTGTCTGTCATTGTGTAAACTGAATCTTTGAATGGAAAGACATATGCTATTTTCAGAGTACTGGCTTTTTGGATTTAGCAGAGGTGGGTAAAGCACTGACTGTCTCAATTTGTTTTGTCACTGCTGTAGCATGGATGCTTGAATAAGATGCATAGCTGGTTTTCGGCTAATTCCGTTAATGCAGCAGTTCAAGAACTGTAACTGTCACCAATTTTAGTGTGTCAGCCTGAAAACAGCAATATATCGTAAGAGGATGCTTGTTATGTTCCATTGTCCCTGCTATGCAGGTGTCAAGGACAGCTGGAGTAGCAATGGTTTCAGTAGTAAATTTAGCTGAGCTAATTGCATGTGAATCAGTGCCTTTTGTTTTTTCCACTGGAGTGCTTGTTTTTTGCCACTCTGCCTTCTGAAGGTGCCGAAGAAAATTTAGAATTGTTTGGCCTTCTGAGGGTATATGGGTATATTTTGGGGGAAAGCGCTGCATGGGGTAATAAGTCTCAAGTTTTTGCAGAGTATTGATAAAATATGCATGCTTCTCTTTAACATTATGCACTTGACTTTAAAACCTATTTTATTAACTCTATGCTTAGGCACCATTCACGGAATTTTCTAGTGTCCCCTATTTTACAAAACTCAGGCTGTTTGTTTGAGACAGACTTTTTCCAGCATTGTCAAAATTGGTATTACTGTAAGAAAGGAAGCTTAAAACTTTTTGCTGTCTCTTGTTTGTGTATACATGTCTGGGATGGGGGGGGAAGTGTGAAACTGTTCATTAACTGTGTATGAACCTTACTCAAGATTTTCATAATGCCGTTTGCTAGACTAGAGAGTTTGTTTCAAAATCATCAACTCACAGGAGAGGTGATTCCTTGCATTGACTTGGGTTTCATGGTGAAGAGGAAGACTGTTATCAGTCATGATTGTATTATCTGTGAAAACCTTCTGACTACCAAACGCTTAGGTGTAAGATTGCTACTAGCTTATCATGACCTAGCCAGGATTGCTGATTTTTGTTTTCAAGCTATTAGAGCTATTTAACAAAATCAAAAGTTAGTTGTAATGTTTATTTTGTTTGGTTGAGTTGTCTTAACTGTGTCTGAGATGATTCTTCACTTGTACAGAAATTTTCCAGTGAGTGCTGAACTTCAATTGAGAGGGGGACGTAAGTTTTCAGAATAATCACCTGGAAATGATGGGATGCTAAACTGGAGTTTACTAGGGTTTTTTGTGGGGGATATGGGAAGCTTTTTAAGTTTGTTTTTTTTTTTCTGTATTTTGGGGATTTGTAGGGTTTTTTTGTTTTGGGATATACATGTCTGACAGGGAAAGTGGTGTCTGTAACTGAAAACAAAACCAGCTTAGCATCTCTGTAGAATAATATTTGAGGACACTGTATCTTTCTTACAGATCTTAAGTAGGTGAATAATATGCCCTCTCTAAATAAAACTGTATGATCCCAATTTCTGCCAAGCAAAGATGTTCATCTTCCTGTACACATCCAATCTGTTGGTTCAGTGGGCTGTTAGGTTAACACTTTTCCCCTGTGCAAACACAGGTGGATTTTCATTCCTGTTTCCTCCTCTTCATAGCCATCACTAACTGCTTGTTGGAGGTTGTTAGCTGGAGGAATTCTTTTTGTGGAACCTTGGGAGAGAACTCCCCCAGTTCCATATGAGTGGGATGCTGGCAGCTGGCATTAACAATAAGTTTACTGGTGATACTGAACACTCAAGTCATGTAATCCCCCATGACTTTAGGTATGTATGCATTTAGATTTCTTTATTGGTTTCTAATGCTTTAGAATTACTTCCATGGGTATAAAGGTTAGAAAAATGAAAAAGGAGCTTCACGTGCATTTTTGTTACTTGAAGTATGGCATTAGGAAGCATGAATTGTCGACATTAGCGCTCCAGGATTCCCTAGGATTACTCTGGAAGCATGAATGAATTCTATTGTAACAATGTGTATGGTGTTTGAGACCTTCCAAAGTATTGAGTCAGTGGGCAAGAGAATATAACTAGCAAGCACTAGAAGTACTCCTTTCTAACAAGTGAATGTTGTGCTTTGATACCTAAGCGCTTGCATTCTTAATACTGACTTGATAGAAGATTGCAAATGTCTTTTGAATTGCTGCAGAGTACAAAAACCCCCACCTTTAATACCTTTTAATGGTGGTATGTCTTAGTATTTATTATGTCTGTCTTTCTTGGGATCAAAGTTTTCCTTTGGTAGCCTGTGGTAGATAAAGACAACCTATTTTCTCCCCTATGAAATTACTATTTCAAGCTGACTGGGGAAGATCTTTCTGACTTGAAGTCCAGTTACCTGCCGAGTTGGCTTCTGCTTTGTGCTATCACAACAGCAGCTTGTATAGTCACTGGCTGGGTTCCTGCAGCTCAAATCAAGTTTCATGCTGCTACTGGAGAAGAACAAAATGCAGCCATATGACTAATTATTAGGTCGGGGAGAGAGCTGCAATTTGTGCTTTGAGTGACGAGAGAAAATGAAAGTGTAGAATTCTTGTGATTAGTTATCTACTGTAGATATTGCATCTGCTTTGACATACTTTGTGAATTTTGAGTAAAAAGACCAGAAATCCTTTTGGTACCGACAGCTTTTTGGTGTTCATTCTGGGTGAGAGCTGTAGAGCTCAGCAGCTGTCAGGAGGATACTGTGTCTGTCAGTGGCTTCTCTTTTTCCTATTGGGCTTATTTATGGTGTAATCAGTTCGTGGAGCACTAATTTGTTCTGAAGTAACTTAATCACATAGGTATCTTGAGAGTCCCAAGTTGTGCAGAGGCAGCTTTTTCTTGGCTCATCAGACTGAGTCTACTTGAATAATAGTTTCCTCAGTGTAGAGTGTCCTTTTCTTCTATTAAATGAGCATCATCTTAACATGCAAAGTCCCTATCCCCTTGCCCTTGCAAATAGGAGGGAGTGGTTAGACAGAAGAAAATGGTTAGACCAATTTCATTAGCAAGGCTTAATAAACGACAACTTACTTTGAAGCTTTCCTTCCTGAGCTTTTGGGACCTATTGAGCAGAATGCATATCAGAGGTTTTGGAAAATCACTTTACAGTGTTTCCTAAGAAAAAACAGATGTTTAGTGAAGGAAGGGGAATTAAAAATTGCTGAGGACTACAACAATTATTTTTTTATGACTTAACATTGTTTTTTTTTTTTCATGCTCTCCCTTCAGAGGGTAGACAAAAGATCAAAAAATGCTTTCCTTGTAAACTCTGTTTAAACTACGTCTGCTATAAATCAATATTTAGAGCAGATTCTACTTGAATTTGGGTGCCCTTTGAAAGCAGAGGAAGGTGCAGTGGTTACCAGGGCTAGTGTTAAGAAACTCAGGAGCATTGCGTTTCCCCATACGCTTCCACTTCCCGCAGGGAGCCAGGCTGTGTAACCCCCCACTGCGCAATATCTATCAGTTTGCAACTTCCTTTACCCTGTCAGAAATAACCTGGGGGAGTTTAGTCTTGTGGAAATGGAGAGCTAGGTAAAGGAGAGACTGTATCTCAGCTGAGTGTCAGATGCTGCAATCCTTTGCTGCCCATCAGGGAATGTCCTTAGTTGTTTGTGCCACTGGAAGAGCTATACGTAGGATTTGTCCTGCAGGCAGCAGAGCCACTCATTTCACTGAAAGATAACAATTTCACTACTTTAGCTTCATGTAGCATGAGTTGTTTAAAACTAACTTGTTCCAATTTGGCTGGTTTCTGCGTGCTTCCCCACCATCCTCAGGATTTAGAGTGGAAATTTTGGACCACCTACTGGAGTGGTGAAGCTCTGTCCTGTTACACATTTATTCTGTTTGGGCTCTTAATTGGCTGGAGTGGATCTGGTCTTAGAAGTGCATGTCTCCTGAGAGCTGGGCTGGTCTGAGCTTCCTAAAAGTTAGGAGAAAACCTGAAACTTGGTTTCGGATCCAATGAAGCTACAGGGACTGAATGTAATGTTTATGCCTGTGTGGTGGTACTGCCTTTTGAACTTGCTGTCGAGAATAACACATCATAGCAAGTTGGCATTAGTAAGTGAGAACCTACCTAGAATATTAAAAAGTGATGACAATCTGCTGGTGTGTTCCAGGTGTTTGGGTGGGCTGTGCTGCAGCACGATTATGAACAGCCTTATGACTACAGGGGCTTGTATACAACTGTTAGAAGAGTCTGGGACTATTAGCATCTATAATACAGGAATTCCTAGCTACTGTTTTGGAAACATGCTTCATCACCTCTGTCATGGGGGGACTTTACACAAGTGAAGTGTGACTTTCACGTTAGCTTTGAACTGCAAAGCCCCTGTAGAGAGAGAGAGTCAGATTCTAGGCTGTATAGAATGTAGTTTTGTAGCACATATGACACAAGAGAGTCTGTCCTTGACTGAGACTTGTACCACAGAACTGAGGACAGATGTTCTGGCACTATGAAGAGGCATAAGGCAGTTTGCATCTTATTCTTGTGTTACCTTCTTTCAATGACATGGAAGGTTTTTGGAGTATTTGTTGCTAATGATATGTATATAGGTTGTTTCACGCTCAAAAGAAAGTACTGTGACAAGGAACATGCAACTCATGATGTATGTGCTTTTCCTGTTATCTCAAACTGTAATGTCCAAACAAAATTGTCTTAAATAGATGGAAAATTGTGTTTTGGAAAAATCAGGTAGCATATGCTCAGTCACAGCAGTATGGAACAGCTTTCCTGGAACAAAGGAGTTGGAACTGCATCAAAGAGTAGACGAGACTCCTATGCTCGAAGGCTTTGTTGAGAGGGGTGATTATTTTGAAAACACAGAAAGCAATTCAAGCTTCATGGGCCAACAGTAACTTTTCAAAGAAACAAACAGCTGCTATTCCTGTTTTACAAATTAGAAAATACTTATTTTCCAGAGTGCTGGGAGATTTTGTTGATGAAAAGAACAAAAACTAAATATTTCTCTTTTTGGGAGTCTTTTATGACTACATCTGTAAAATGAGTAATTTTATCTGTTCACTAAGTGAAGCACTAGAGGGGTGACTGACTTGTGAGACTACAAGATTCCTCTTTCCACTGTTTGTAGGTCTCTTGTCTGAGACGTGTTTATGCTTTCTTTTAGATGCAGGACTACTTTGTTTTGGGATCCTGCTGTTTTGCTCCTACTCAACACCAAAGACCTTACAAAGATTTTATGAGAAAACAGGGAGTACTTTATCAGGATAATCTCTTTTGAAGGGTTGTATCCCCAGCAAAGTGCTTATGGTGATGCTTCATTCGCTGAATGCTCCAAGCTCTCTAGTGCTGTGTGCAGAAATTCTGTTATCTGGGTTTGGCAGTCATAAGAGTAATTTATAATTCTTCAGCACTATGGGTTTGCTTCTACAAGATCGTTAGCTTTTTTTGATCATCTCATGAGCTGTCCTTCCATGAAAACAAGCTTGTCTAGCCATTCGGTCTACATCAGAGCTTGTACTTAGATGGCCTCCATGGAAGACTGCGTGTGTTGTGTGCAGACTTGTCTTTAAATTCTGCATATGTTTCTTGTCCATAGTGATTCTGCCAGTACTTCAGGAAGTTCTGGACTCTGCAGATGCCTGGTGTGAGATAATGCGTGTGGTAATATACACTTTGGCCTTCTAATTTCAGTAGCAGAAGATGCCTATCGCTTTGACTTGAGGAAGCTCATTAAAGGCCCAGCACTGCCAACTTGCTTGGTTGTACAGTACTTGGTTTTCCTCCAGCTCTGTATCAGTGTGAGCTCAGAGAGATCTCTCCTGCACTGAGTTCACCACAGTCAGGGAATGATGGATGCTTTCTCCTCTCCTTTTTGATATCGGCAAGCAAGGAGGGGTGTCAGTCCTTGTCAAGCTGAAAAACTGTGGCTTTGGTGCACTGAAGTCAGATTCACATATTCTCCCTGGAACTCTCACTCCAGTGACTACTGGCCTGGCATCTGACTGGTTGCTCATGAGAACAAGACTGGTGTCTTAACAATGATCTGTCTTGGACTGGGATCATCCAGAAGTGTTGCGCGCTCAGCCTCAGATGTTGACAACTACCACTTTTGTGGCTCCAGAGGTTGCCCTGGGAACCATTCCTGTTTTCTGGGTTTAAGATACCGAGACATACTTTTCTTTCTCTTTTTCCCTAACCCAGGGTGAGGAAAGGGGAAGCAAACATAGGTTTGATTTTTATTTGTTTGGTTTTCTTTCATGGCTCCCATGTGACCAAAGAAACTTTGGTTCCAGGGCCTTTTGTGTAGTTACCTGTAGCTGCGCAATTCTGTTTCTCCTCCCAGACTTCAACTGATTGGAGGCTTAGATGGCAAAGCACTCCCAGTTTGCCGCTTGGATAGCTTGTGTCTAAAACGGTACTGTTCAGCTCCAGTGAGGGATGTTGTTCTTGAGCAGGGGAATCTGAAAAGAACCTGGAACTTTCCTGGGGATATAAACCACATTTTATGCTTGCTCTGCAGCAAGGCAAACTTCTGTTTGTTGCTAGTTAACCTCAAATCTCAGTTAAGTTTAACTGAAGAGATACTTTCTTTTGTAGGATCACACTTCTTCCAGGAATCAGGACTTTGTGGGACCAGAGCATACACATTTACATCCCTGATGATCAGGGTATTTCTGAACCTGTAGCAGCTTCCTTGTTCTCCTGCTCTTTGGGGAATTCTCTATAGAAGCTGTTCTTTGGGTAGGGGTTACAGCTTCTGAGGTTTAGAGCTTCTGTTCCCTTCTCCAGACAGTGCTCTTCCTAAGTAGCTGCTGTTGCTGAAGCTTAATTTCAGCTGAATGAGATTATTCCACCATTTCCCTCCCTGTCTTCATAAGGTGTGTGCATTCTCGAATGAGTTGTGCTGTCGTCTTTTATTGACATGACTAAATTCATAGGACCAGCAACTCCTCATCTCCACCACAAATGGCCAAAGGTTTGGTGACTTTCTCCTAGCTGTGTTAAGATCCATTGTGGTTTCTCTTGCGTTGAGATGACTGAACCATTCCTAAAGAATCTCAGCTCCTGAGATTTGCTTTAGTTACATGTCACCAGCATAATGCAACACTATTGCTGAAATATCTAGATGCTGTAGCTGGAAAAAGCTGTCCTTCAGTCCTTGGCTTAAGTGTGGACTCTGGGAGACTTACCGCACAGCTGGATCTTTGGGTAGTTCTGCTTGGAGTCCCTCACTGTATGGGTGGACGTAAGTTGATCACACAGATAACCAACCAACCTCTCTCTTTGAAGCTCTTTCCTTCACAGTATTTTGACTATGCATCTGTTTAACATGCAGCCTCCTCCTGAGTCCAGAATTCCAGAAGAGGTAATTAAGGAGATCATGTGGTTGCAAGAAGGTGAGGACGAGGTGTTTTTTTGTGCTTAAGGTGTTAGAGTGCTTGGTGAGTGTTATTGAAGCAAAACTTTTTATCTGTACTGCATGAATGCAAAAAAGTGCATGAATGGTCAAAAAAAATCTTCAATAATTATGGGTTGTTTTCTGTAGTTTGCACATTTGATGGCACTGTACTTTATATATCCAAGCCTTACTAGTTCTGAATTTTCTACAAAGCAGGTTTGGAGGAAATGTTGAATAGGACAGTGACTGCAAACCCACAAAAACTGGAAGGAGGACTGAAAGGAACTTTGGGGCGGCTTTGTAGATTACTTTTGACTTCTAGCCTTCTTATAATGACATTTACTGTTATAAACTTCAGATGATAGACTACTGTGTAAGACATGCAGAAATTTTTCCTCCTCCCTGTTTTCTTATGCTAACATTTGGTTTTCCACACCATTTTCTCTCTGCTTCAGCCCACCAAAGAATCTTCCACTGCTGAGGGTCAACAATAAGGCAGTGCCTTGGTGGTCCAGGTGGGAGGCAGACAGGAACAAAGCTGACCTCGCTTCAACATGGGCAGCTGCTCTTATTTTGTTCCAAATGAAAAGCTGGCCTTGGAAAGCTGGATTGCGAAACTTCTCATAGCTCATAAAGTGTTCTTCTTAACTCATCCCTCCCCCTCAAAGCTTTTTCAAATCTTAGTGTTTGGTGTTTTGTCACAAAAATTGACTCTATTGCTGCTTGAATGTAATAAATAAACTGTCAAAACAAAACAAAATGTTTGCAATTTTGTGCAAGAGACAGCCCATGTTTAAATAGCTTAAAATATTACTCTGTTATGATCTTGACTGTTACTGGGAAGGTCTAACTCTAGTTTCTTGGTTAAAAATATCTTGGTTATTTAATTTGTATCTTAATATCTTTGTACTATAGTAGCAGATACTCTGGAGTTGAGGACCAGGACAGTACATTACTGTGTCATTATGCGATGCATACAAAAACCAGGACTCTTCCTGAGGAACTTTTTTTTTTCTGGAAAGAATAGAAAAGGATTTCATACAGGAAAGAAGTTGCATATCTGTTAAGTTCCTTTGGATGTGTGAATTTACCCAAGGTCTCAAGTAGATTGTGAAAAGATCAGGCTATCGAGTTAAGGTAGCCCCATTCATTACTCTAATTCAAAACTTTTCCAGAAGTGTTTTTGTCAAATACCTATGTAATGTACATATTTAGAGCATGCAATGTATGTTTTACAGCTTTTTTTTTTAAACTGGTTTTATGGCTTTTGCTATGGAAACATTTTAGGGATTGGGAAAAAAGAAAGCATTCCAATTGTTATTTAAAGAATACTGGAATTTTTTTGAGAGAAGGAATTTGTAGTGTTAGATCAGTGGATATAAAACTTGTTACAGTAAAATTTGGGTACACAGTTCATTCAGTAAGTCTAAACAGGAGTATATGTTCTGTACCTTGTACTTTGTTCCAATATTGGATGTTGGACAACTACTACTTCTTTACAATCCATTATTAAAACCCTTTGGCAGAATGCTTTTCTTCCTCTTTGCTGTGGGGTTTAATTCCAGACCTTCGAGTTTGGAAGGCTTTTTCCTGGGGAGTGGGTGTGAGGAACATCCCCAAGTCCTGACAGATCAGCCTGCACCACCCCTGCAAACCTCTGTAACATCCAAGTTTATTTCTAATCCTTGGTGCTCTAGGATTAATCTCCCTCTATACCAGTATCTGCATACTTCCTGCTGTCCTGTCTGCTATTGCTTTAATTCCAGTTTTCCTCATTTTGTAAACTCTTGATGTGGAACACTGTCTAATGCTTTGGAAAGTTGACATTTGTGTGATGGTGGTGATGGTGAAGCAGTGGCATTGCATTGCTTGATTCCATCACCTTGAGGAGGGGTTTCCCTTCCTGCAATCTCTTTCTCTCTCCAGTTGAAGATGTGCTTGCTAAGATGAAAAAGTAGGGCCCTGATTTTTCTCTGTGACTGCGTGAGCAAACGCTCAGGAATTCTGTCTGAGTAGAAAATGCTCTGATTAAACTTTAGCCATAATGATAAATAAAAATACATATATGCATACCAAATACAGATGACAGTTTTTTCAGACTGAAGTAGTAATTTGTTTTACTTGGTGATAGTGAAGGTAACCACATTTAGCCTTAAAAGCACTAAACCACTTTGAAACAGGAGCGTAGAGGCAGCCTCCTAGGTCAAAGGGTTGGATGGCTTCAAACAAATCTCTGAAAAGGAGAAGATTTTGGAATGTAGCAAACAGTACCTCTGCCTCAGGTAGGATTGCGGGCTATGCAAATGCTGAGAGATAATAGTTCTGCCTCAACAAGCAAATGTTGCAGCTTTCACAAAGCAGTAATCCTTTCTGTTCTAGTGTCTGCCACATAATGCTTAGCTGCAGTGTTGATGGCAGAGCATTAATGTGAATTAGATGATCTCTGATACCCAAATAGTCTTGCTCCCAGCTGTAACAGCCCTGCCTAGAGTTGCTTTGAGTAAGCCACTTTGCACTAGATAAAACCAAAACACCCCAACAGTGATCAAAGGTAGATACAGTGGAGGTAGTCCATCACTTCGGCAGCCTAGCTGTTTCAGCCACTCTTACTTGTGGAGGTCGTTGGGAGGAGTGTCAGGGCTATTAAGGCTGGGCTTGAGTCTGAGACTGACACCTGTGTTGACACACTTTGCTGTATGTGTCAAAATGCTGAAACCTTGTCTGTGCAGGTTTAGTCTATATATCAGAGGAGTCTAGAAGGTGGCTCAGTGCCTGTTTTAGAGCAAACTGATTTGGTCAAGGCTCCATTGACTCAGTAGCAGCTTAGACATCTGATGTGTACAGTAGGTCATACCAATTTAGGCATCTTAATTGCTGATTTAACCCCAGCTGAAGGTGACTCCAGAAGGAACTCTAGCAAGTTTGGGTACAGTGGATGTTTGCCATGTAATCTGTTGTCCTTCAGTAATTTTTCTGCCAAACTCAAGGAGTGTCTGCCGAGTCTTTTTCTTTTCTCTAGTCCTGCCAAGATTCAGGTACTATTTCTTCTGAAGTCAAGGAAATCTTCTTCAAGGAAATGTCATACCCAGAATCGCTTGTTAATTGTGCATAGTTCTGCTCATATTTAGGGCTGGCTTTGTTAGCCCTGAATGCTCTGTCTTAAAGGCAATACTTTCTTGGCTTTCACTTGCGAACTTGTGAATTGAGTTGTTAGTACTAGTGAAAGTTCATAAATCACAGATACCACAATTCTGTCTGATCAGCCTGTTTAGTGTTCCAGGATTATCTCGGTCTCGTGTTTCTCAGGCTTGATTAACAGGAAGGAGAAAGCACTTAGAACACCTGTTACAGGTACACAATGTCTCTTCTGTATCATTTGTATAACTTCCCGATGTGTATCAATACGTATTTGAAGGGCAGTGAAGATAAAAAGTAGGTTTTCTTTAAAATGGAAAGCCTCCTCATTCAAATATTAAGGACTCTCAGTCTCATTTCAATGACTGGCCAAAGTCTTCACATTGATTTGGTATGATGGTTTGCTGCTTACGCACTTTGTTTTTGGGTATGGTTTTTTTTTGTTTATTCATTGGTCTAGATACCACACTCCTCTTTTTACTAAAATAGATGACTAGTGTAATCTATTAAGGAAACTTACAACCTATGGGGGGGGCATGCAATTTACAGTTGCAATCCTTTTGCATGAAGCATCTTGGATATGTTTAAATCTGTTTATTCAGTGCCTGCTAACTATAGCCAGTATGATGTTTGAATGCTCTTTCATGCAGACTAGTGGAAGGCTTGGAGTGGAATAAGATTCACCTTTGATGGAATTTGCTAACATAAATTTGTCAACAGCAAACAGTTACACGCGGAGCAGAAGGGCCAAAAATGTACTAAATGTCTTGGCATTGTCAGTGCTGTATTAATCTAATTTATGATTGTGCCTTGCTGTAGTAGTTCTATATTAATAGTTTATTACACTGAGTGTATATTTTGCTTCATATTTGCTTCACTTTGCCTTTAAAATAGGGATTGTGGTTATAGTGAAGTGCTTTTGGCAGAAACTAAGATTGATACCTTTCTGGGGCAGGTTGTCTTCTTGTCAAGGATGCAGGTTGGTTGGTTGTATGTGTAAACAGAGTGAAGACTTGCTCTCTGATGTGGTGTTTTGGGTGAATTGCTGCAAAATTGCTAGGTTGGGAGTTAGTTCCTAACTTTACTAAGATTTTAAAGCATTAAAAATTGGGGCTGAGAGGGTTGCATTAAACTCTTAAATAACTGACATACAGGATCGGGCTGTGACATAGTTTTGAAGGAATGTGTTCTAATAACTTTTTATGAAAAGATGACATATAATGTGGAAATAAGCTGATAAAGAAGCTTGCGGTTTGTCTTTTTTCCCTTATGGATAATCTCCTGCTCATCTTATGAAAATAGATATAATACATAGCTTAAAGAAGTGGGTCTTTGATTTAATGAATTGGTTTGAAAGGATGCGTTAAAGCCCTTCTGCAGCTATTCTCCTTCCCAGCACACTTCCTCTCTCCCATCCCCTGCCAATTACCCATCTTGTGCTGTTCCTCTACTCAGTGCTCTTTTGTCACTGGGAAGTAAGGGACACCAGGAGTCTTGAGGTTTGTGGGTTTTTTTTTTTCCTAGTTGGCATGTGATAGGTATCAGTGAGATGCCTTTGCTGAACTTTTTAGAAAAACATTGCTGAACATTTTCTTTTTGGAAAGAAAAATGTTAAAACTGTCCTCATGGGTTTTTTAAAGAGAATTTTCCTTCTCATTTTCCATTTAATATATAAAACATATATGCACTGTGCTTAGCACTCACTACTGTTGTAGAGCCTTGTTCCTACTGGAATACATAAAGTAAAAATAGTCCAGTATGCTCAGGAATTGTGAGACTTAATGTGTCCCAGTTTTCATTCGTACCACTAACACTTGCAGCGTGTCGATCCATCGCTCCATGTTGGTAGCAATTGTTTTTTATTTTTTGTCTTGTGAGCTGGCAAAATGAGAAACTTGTTTTTGCCGTAGCAAGTTTCTTTCCTTGTCTCTGAACACAGGTTATGGCAGTGTAGTAACAGAAAGGGAGGGGGTGTGTTGACAGAATATTCACATATAACATCAGATCTGGAAAATATGCTTTAATAATCTAAAATGTAGAACTACAAGTTGTTCTTTAATCATTTGTTTTCAATGTCTGTGTTCAGGAAAAGTAGTTCAGAACATTGCCGGTACTGGCTTAAATCCTAAAATCTTCATTGAATCCTAGTTTTGAATCTTTATGAATAAGTAGGTTTTAACTTTGTAAAGCAGGAAATTGTAGGATTTTATTGCATTGCTATTTGTTCATGTTTCTGTGAAGGGGAATCTTGGAGTAATAAACATGCTTCTATAATTAGAATATTAGTTACACTGGATTATCTCTTTGTTTTCCTATTTCATACTGAAAATCAGTACTTTATATGCTTTGCTAAGTGAGATGCACAGAGGCAAGCATTAAATATTGCACGTTACAGTTGACTTCTAACTCTTCTGCTGTTTTTATATTTTCCTTGGTACTGAGGCTTTTTGCTACTGAAGGGAAGAGTGTAGGATACATGCTGTTCTTTCATAGCTATCGTTTCCTCAAAACTATTATTTTGCTTGGAAGCTAGTCTGAGCAGAAAGTGTCAGTCATCTATCTGCGTGTCTAGCGGCAGAACACTGATTTGTGATCTCCTAGTGTCACAAATAAAATGAGTCTTTCTAGATCTGGACAGAATTTCAGCGCATTTTTCCTGTAGCGTTTGCACTGGAGAAGCTTCATAGTAACAACTCAGCTTTTTTCCTCTAGGAGGAATGTCTGTCTTTTGTTCTTACGACTTAAGCGCATTGTTCTTTTATGAATGCCTTTTCCATAAGTGCTGTGTGGTTTTTTTGTTTGTTTTTAACTAAAAAAAAAATCTTGCATTACTGTGTGAAACTGCATTTGAACTTCCTGACAGAAGTTAGTCAGGTTGATGTGCACTGATACAAAGCTGCAATTATCTCTATCTTTGTACTCCCGCGGGGCTTCATTAAAGTGGCTCCTCTTTAGCTGCTTCTGTTTCCCAGCTTGGTGAAGTTCAGGATTCAAGAGACACAACAAATACTGTTTTGTGTGTAGTATTTTGGAACATCTAACCACCCTTTTTTGCTGTTCTTGTAGCAACAGGAGAATCTGTGTGAGTTCTGACAGACGTTCTAGTACTTAAATCTACTTGTTTGATACCAATGTAGCAAAAGTATTGGCTGTTTTGTTGCATCAGCTCATTCACTGCTATCAGCTCAAGAGAGGGACAATTGCATCTCTGAAATGGCTTTAAACTGGTGGATTTCTAATATTGCTTAATACAATTTGACAGGCACTTAAAACTTCAACTCTTAAATTAAAACTTATGCTATAACAAGAATTTCCTGATGGGATAGTGTGTATTTAAGCAGGCTTTCCTGAAGTTTTAGATTTGGTAATCAACCGTGAGGGCAAGTATTTAATACTTCAGACCTTCCAGGCTGTTATATGCATCGTAGTACCATCGTCCTTTTCAGATAGTGCTTTGTCTTCTCATAACACTTAAACCTTCTTTCATTTGACAATTTTAGCTATCAAATAAAAGTTTGAGCCTCAGCGCAAGACTGTAATAAAGATGCATTGGTTTATGGACACACAAACTGTCCGATGCTTATACTTTCTACTGTGTAAGAATGTGTCAGTTGGACTTATTATCCCTTATTGGATGCGGGGGGGAACAT
>NW_009186535.1:0-322 GCF_000690835.1 Fulmarus glacialis
GGTGTCCCGGCCACGGCGGGCACCGCGGGTGGGGGCTGCACGGGGCTCTGGGGCCCTCCGAGCGTTCAAGTACCAGACGGCTTGACTGATCACTAACAACCACGCTACCGGTTGCTAATCACGGTAAAACTCCGGAAAGCAATGTATTCCTGTAGCATCCAGGCGTCCCGGGGGTCAGTCGTGCCAGGCGCTCATCGGGGGGTTTCAAAGACGTGTGAGAGGGGTAGGATGGTGGCCTAATCTTGGCTGTCCAGGGCTATCACGGACAGCCCTAAGCTTCCGAGAAACAAAGTCCTTATCGCTAGGGCTGGGCTGTCCCCCT